>NW_018128341.1:763-9595 GCF_001952655.1 Monopterus albus
TCACTCCATGATGACACACACCTAATCCTCTCCTCTCATCTACTCTCCCACACTACTCCCCTCTGTTTTCCTCTCCCTTCCTGGTATATCTCCACTTTATTCTTGTCCCAGTTTTGCTGTTGTATCATTTCTCCTTTCTTTATTTCCCGTTTTCCAAACTCTCTTTTATCTGAGCCTCTCTTCTCTTCTTCTTTCTCTCTCCTTGTCCTTTCACCTCTCCTCTCCCATTTTCTCCTTTTATATGCCTTTTTCTTTGTCATCTTTTCTCCTTCATCTGCATCTTCAGTTCTCTCCTCTTGTCCTGTCCTGTCCAAAGGAGTAATGGGACTAAGGTTAATGCTATTTGCTCTGTGGTGTCAGTTTTATGGCAGTTCCAAATCGAGACAGCAGTGTTCATACAAAATGCACTATGTTTATGTTAATCTCTCCTTGCATCCTGACAACATGTGTGGGAGATAGAGCTGCCATGATAAAACAAACACAGATCCTTGCGGTTGTCACTTACAGGGTCCATACTTAGACTTACATTCATTTCCAGGAGACGTTTCCTAAACTTAGCTTGTGTGTGTGTGTGTGTGTGTGTGTGTGTGTGTGTGCAGTGTTTTACTTAGGAAAAACTGCCTAAAAGAAAAAGAGAAAACAGGCAGAATGTGGACACAACCCTGTTTGAGTGAAAAGGGACAGCAAGGTCTGTCCAACTTTTCTCTTTCTTTACTTTGTCAAGGTGTTAGATATTAGTAATTGTTAGACCTTAATGTGTTAGTAATGCAATTTAGTAAGATTGAAAGTCTGCTCTAGTCTGTTCTGTTTCAAGGTTAGCAGACAGAATGTTGATTCTCAAAAGTGAACCATGGCACCAAATGTTTTCTTGTATTAAATTTGATGTTAGAATATTATGTCTGAATAAATAAATGAATGCCTTAGCTACGCACCATGTGACAACATACACACATTGAGATTCTTCATTTTGTTATGACTAGGTAAAACGCAGCTGCTCCAAGCATATGGAGCTCTAGATAAGAGATGGAGTCTCCAGACTGACTTCATCTGGGTAAGGGGTTAGCCCAAAACGTATAAATATATTAGGCTCTGTGTGGCCAGGGACTCCACTTTCCAGCAGCAGTGTGTGTTTTTCTGGAGGAGGGATCAACCCAGGTCGTGTTTGTAATTTTTACTTGTGATTTAAAATAAATCAGCACTAAATGAAGAAAGACGGACTGTTTTGTTATTCAGAGTTGTCCAATAAAAGAACTGGGGTATTACAAAGGTACAAATTGGATGACATCAGACAGACACTGTTGCTCGCACCAGTTTCTCCTCCTTTGTAACGGTCCAACAGAATGGAGTCTCAGTCATATTTACCCGTAGATGTCTCATGTATTTACAGCTGTTTCTGTGCCCGCTATGCTGCTTCCTGTTTGGTGCTGGAGAGAGCTCACCTATTGGTTGTTTACAATGTTCACATGAGCCAAGACTAAAGACTTGCAATAATAGAGTTACAGTTTATTTTATCGGAACTTTAAGACAGACTTAAATAACTCAGATCACCACCTTACACCAAACAATTGAGATGACACAAATGCGACACAACTGTAACGAGATTTTATTCCGATGTTGGAAATTTGTCTGTGACACAAAATTTCTTGACAAAAGTGTCCGGCCAGATTTAGGTGTAAAACAGGGATTTCAGTGAGTGGACCATTGGCAAAACAGTGAGGATGTTACATTTCTGCAAATCCGTATTCTGCTTGTTCTATTTCTGTTTAATAGACTGTTCATAAAGTCTCTGTTGCTGGCTGATGGTTGTAGAATGGAGTGATCCTTCACACCCTCTGCTCAGCTGTGTGTGTCTCCTTTAAACAGAGACTGACACAAAAAATACAGTGGAAAAGCAAGGTAAGATGGTCTGTGTCAAAGTGTGAAGTTATGATGGGTGACAGTAAAAAGCACAGGGTGTACTACTTGTTAGGTTCTGACAGTGGAAACATGGCTATAATGTGCAGCTGGAACACCAGTGTCCTCGTCAACAGACTACTGTGCTCTGAAAGAGATGTAGCTGCCTGCTAATAGAGCTAGCTTGGTCAGATAATGAGCACTCACATCTCCAAAAACATCAGAACAAATTCTAAATTGCCATTACTTGGACAGCCTGCTTTTAATTTTTAAAGTTTTCCATTCTCCTCAACTTCTGGTCTACCGGTTTGTGAAAGCTTACATGGGGTCTCAGAAGGTTAAATAAAAGTTTGAGGGGTAGGGGTGGGTTGGAGACCCAGGAAGAGGCCCAAGCTGGTGGTCAGAGCTGAGGTAGACTGGAGTCTCAGGGCTACCATGTTGGAATGAGACAGGCAGGCAGAGCAGGTTGTACCGAGCAGGAATCAATGCCAGCATAGATTGAAGACTCTGGTATTCACAGGTGAGTTGACGGAGACAGGAGAGGCGACAGTGTTGCTGGCCAAACAGGAATACACAGCCCGTTGTGGTGAGCAGGGGACAATGCCAGTGTGGCTTTGAAACTCAGGTATTTACAAGTAAGTGGAGTGAGGCTGGGAAGCTGATGCGTAACTGGCAGAGGAGAAACACACAGTGTTAGACAGGAGAGTACGTCAACATCGCTGGGGATTCAGGACACTCATAGGTGAGTAGATAGAGACTGGAGAGTAGACAGTGTCGCTGGCAGCTCAGGGACACACAGCAGATAAGCTGAACAGGAGTGTACACCAGCACCACTGGGGATTCAGGAAACTCACAGGTGCGTAGACTGGAGCTGGAGAGTTAACAGGATTGTGGATTGAAGGCAGAGGCAAGGAAACTGGTGTCAAGGGACAATGATTCTTTTCATCAGAAAATGCAGTTAGCCAAAGTGTCTCGGAAGAAACCTCAACAGACTGGCAACAATCGAACTCCTGCCTGCTGGCAAAGTAGGAGCCGGTAGATGAGATGATTAGGTACAGCTGCGTCAGCCACACCCAAACCAGCACCTGTCTGCCAGGAGGAGAGAGGGAAAAAGAAAGACACAGAGAGGGAGAGAGAAATCAAGCAGTAAGCAGCTATAACATACAGTCAACCTTTGCAGCACTCATAATGGTATATAATCCATCCATCCATTATCTATACTGTTTATTCCTGAACAGGATCGCAGGGGGGTTGGGGACTCGAGTCAAGTCCCAGCTGACATTGGGTGAGAGGCAGGGTACACCCTGGACAGGTCGCCAATCTATCACAGGGCTGACATATAGACAAACAGCCACACACACTCACACTCACTCCTATGGGTAATTTAGAGTCACCAATAAACCTAAGCTGCATGTCTATGGACAGTGGGAGGAAGCTAGAGTACCTGGACAGAACCCACACAGACACAGGGAGAACATGCAAACTCTGCACAGAAAGGCACCTTGTCAGCCCGGGATCCCCAGTAGCTACAAAGGTTCATGTTTGGGTGGTGCCCAATAATCATAATCAATACAACAGTTATGTCTGTCAAATCTATGTTTGCTCTGTTGCATGCCTGTTGATGTCTGTTCTGGTTGTGCAGAACATGGCACCATGACATCCTCTGCAAGAGCAACGTCCATGCTGTGCAATAAAAATACAGATGTGTACTGGGCCCAGGCAACCTGGGCCATTAGCTGGCCTGCTGGTCTGAGTACAGTATGGCTCTCTGTAACAGTGGAATGAAGGCATAAACAGAGCCGGTGAAGATCTACCAGGAAGAATGGGTTAACTATGACTCTAACTCCCTCCAAAAGTATTTCAACATGGTACTCAATTAAGGTTCTGGCTACATTTGTAAATGAGGGATTTTAAATTTTAATACATTTGTAAACATTTTTTTTTAATTTTTAAAAAAGTGTTATGAATTTCTATGTTATGTTTTATGTTATGAAGCTCTTTTGCCACAATCACTAAATGTGTATCTGGAGACAAAAATGAGTAGCATTTGATGAAAGGAGCAAGTTGCCAACTGTTAATCATTGCAATAAGAATATTCTGCTTTGAGGTTATGTGGCAGCCAGTGGCACACAAAACATTGCAAGGATAGAGAAAAGAATGGATTCCACTAAATATCATAAATTCTGGATGAAAGTGAAGATGAAAATTCTTAGCTGGCTACAAAAGGTGTTTACAAGCTGTGATATCTACCACTGGGGGTTTACTGACTTAGTAGGATGCCACTATGCTAATTACCGCTTTTTTCTGTTTTCTAAGTTAATACAATTAAACGCTTAGTCATTGTCATGAGATTTTAGCAGGGTGTACGTGGGCAAGGATACCTAGATAGAAAAGTTTGATTGTCAGCAGGCAGGATGATTATTGTTATTATTATGATATGTTTAGCCGTAATCTTAATCATAATATCTTCCTAGGCTTAATGTCTGGACATGTCCCTGAATGTCCTGTATGTTCTTAGATACACACCACTTAAACAACACACACACACATTGATTTTCTCCATGTTTTGACTACTGCTACGGTCAGCTGTGAAGCTGGCATATCAGGTGACGCCACGGTTTGACGTGCCTGTGTAGAATGGGGTTAGCCCAAACCAGATATAATGTACAGGCCTGTTGGGTTCGGGGTCTTTCATTCTTCATCTGCCTGTGCGCAGTATTGGAGGTGGAAGATACCCGGACGTGTAATGTTAATTTTGCCTGTGATCCTTTGAATAAACCAGCACGGTTTTTTGTATCCACTTGGACTGCCTCGTCTCTCTGAGTTCCTGGTTAAGAGAACTGGAAAAATAGCTTTCAATGTGCAGTAACAAAGACAGATGATGTAACCCTGTCAATATAACTCCAGCACACTCGCTCTTCCCTCTTTTTCTGGTTACTACTGACAACACATGAGCCACAGAAAGAACTGCTTTCAAATTCTGTTTATTTAATGCTTATAATCACACAATTTCATTTGACAGGAGGCACACTTCCTTTCCTTTTGTTCTCACACCCACCCACATGACCTTGGCGATCATCATGAGTCGCCACTTTGGTGCTTCTTCTGGTGTTTCTCTGATACACACACACCCACACACACACACTTCACCCATACACATACAGTCACATACTCAGCTTGTTTATAAAAATTTTAATTAAAGAACTAGTTAATTTCAATTTATGAGCACCTTTATCTAGTTGGTCTCTAAGGTGAGGCTTAGCAGGTAGACCTACACATAGCAGCTTCATAGCTTGTGTTAGGTATTTTTAGTCAGATAGAAAAGGGATAGATACTTTATGTATTAAAAATGTTTAGTGGAGATAGGATGTCTAGTTAGACTGTTAAATGCTTAGTCATGCTTATGAGTTTCTACAGGGTACATCTGGTCAAGGATAACTAGAGAGAAGAGTTGATGACTGTCAGCAGACAGGTCTCGGTTGACGTTTCTGTGTAGTATGGGGCTAGCCCAACCGAGGGGATATAATGTATAGGCCTGGTGGGTTCAGGGTCTTTCATATTACATCTGCCTGCAAGCATTTCGGAGGTGCAAGATGCCTGAGCGTGTAATGTTAATTTTACCTGTGTTCATGGAATAAATCAGCACTGTTTTGTAGTTACATGGACTGTCTCATTTCTCAGAGTCAGTATGGTAAAAAGTACTGGGTACAACACTTGTTTTGGTGCTGTTTTCATTTAATTCACAGGCCTGTGTTAGGTTATTTCTTAGTTAGATAGATATTCAGAGATTTGTTGTCTAGAAATGTTTAGTGAAGACAGGATGTCTAGCTCAGGCTGTTAACTGCTCAGTTTAATTTCATGTGCTTGCAGACTGCATGTAGGCCAAGGTTGCAGGCAAAGAGTTGTTAGTATTAACTGTAATGCTAATCTTAATATTTGTCTTAATGTGAAATGTCATGTCAAATTGTTCTAGATACACACCACTAATCAACAGCCACACACCTTGACTTTTCCTCATGTTTTGACTAACGTTATGGTCAGCTGCAAGCTGGCATATCAGGTGACGTCACGGTTTGACTCCCTGCGTAGTATGGGGCTAGCCCAAAATGATTAAAATTATATAGGTTTCTGGGTCCAGGGTCTTTCATCTTCCAAGCTGCCTGCGCGCGGGTTGGTGGTGGGAGAGATAATTAATGTTAATGTTAATTTTACCTGTGTCCTCTGAATAAACCAGTACGGTTATTTTTTATAAAATCTAAAGCGGTCTACTTCGTCTTTTTGTAAGTTCCTGGTTTAAAAGAGCCGGAAGAGGCTTTGTAGAAAAACAGAAGCTTATACCTGCATGAAGAGCTGCTGTTGGGAAGACAAGACAGCTGCTTTCTTTTTTTTCTTTTTCGTGTGTTTGCTCCTTGGCAACTTGTTAATGACAAGTTGTCATGTGCATTTAATCTCAGCTTTTACATTTGACCTTTTGCACTATAATCAAATGAATGTATACAAGTAGTGCGTGTGTGTGAGTGTGAGACCAGCCCTGCTCTATACTAATATAGAGAATGGAATGATTTATGCTTGGATAAATCTTTTATCTTTCACAGGAACCTGTCATGGGCTGTAATTTAGGGAGAAGCCTGCAATGTCAAGGAGCACTAACTCAGATGAGATTACCATGATGCGTATGTGTTTTATGTGTGTATGAATACCTGTTGGTAACTCCCCTCCTTTAGGGATATTGATTTTTACATGTGGTTTGACTATTGCCTTGCTGGATATTGAGGGTTTGGGCATCCCATACCATATTTCATACTGCATGTATTCCTGAATTAGCTGCTTATCACTCCCATTCTATAAACCCCTTTAAGGCCTGCAAGTTCTGACATACCTACTGTATATTACCTCCTCCATTTCCACCTGTCAGCTGAGGCAGGACTAACCGATGTCCAAATTTAAATCAGTTTGTCTTGTGTCACCTTTCTGAAAATAAACCAAAACTCAGCCCTAGCCCTTGTGCTCTGTTCATGTTTAGTTTGTGTTTCTGGGTATTATATACCTGCATCATCTTTTGGCTTTGTAACTCAACATAATCAAAGAATTCTAATCTAAAACAATGCAATAACCAACTCTAATAATCAACAGATGTTTACATTTGCCCTTTACCTTTGTTAGATTACATTTTATACCTGTTTTGCTTACATTACCTGTGTTCTGTTCGCGGGTGTCCTGCACCCACAAACAGATTTTGGCTTTGTAACTCAACATCAAAGAATTCTAATCTAAAACAATGCAATAACCAACTCTAATAATCAACAGATGTTTACATTTGCCCTTTACCTTTGTTAGATTACATTACACAACTGTGTTGTGCTAATTTTTTGTTAGACGATTGAAAAAAAACAACAAATTTACAAATGAAGCAAGATTTTTCACAACTGCTAATTTTTATTTGAACCTCAGTAAGTTCAAACATTCAGGACATTTCAAACTGTGCACAGCACAAGCTGAACACACAGTAACCATTTTGGTCTACACAACACAGCCCCAATGAACACAGACAAACCTATACATCACATGATCTGTGGTTTTTGGCCAGATTTTCCCATCCCTGTGCAGCGTACTCATCAGAACAACATTCTTGCCTTTCTTTGGCACACACAAGCCTATACATCACATGAGGGGCAGGGTCTTCTTGAGTGTGTGTTGCATATGTTTTGCACTTTGTTAGGTTATTTCTTAGTTAGATAGATATTCAGAGATCTGTTGTATTAGAAGATGTTAGTGTAGCCAGGATGTCTCCTCAGGCTGTTAAATGCAAGGTTAGTTAAAGCAGAGAAAGGCTGCAGTCAGGGATAAATGTTATTATGACGGTAAAAGTAACCATAATATTTTTCTTAATGTGAATTGTTGTGTTACAGTGTTTTTAGATACACACCACTAATCAACATTCACACACATTATTTTCTTCATGTTTTGTCTACTGCGTGACTCTTTGAATAAACCAGCACGGTTATATTTTTTTATATACTCAAGTGGTCCGCTTCGTCCCTCTGAGTTCCTGGTTTGAAAGAACCGAACGAGGCTTTATAATAGAATGAAGCCTTTAACTTGATGCATGTATATTGTGTTTTTCTGTCCTTCTTGGGTCCACACACTCCAGCACTTCTGTTGCCTGGTGCTGGCCGCAACCTAGAATAATGAAAAGATAAGAAATTATACTTAGCACCCAGTTTCTCTCTCTCCCAAAGCAAGAGTGTCTCACATTCAGTATACTGCAACAGCATCACACACTTACCTCAGGCTCCACAGATGATAGTTGCTCAGAAGGTGTAGCCGGATGATAATCAATGTCAGCCTCTTCTTCAAAGTCACTATAGGTTGTGAAATGTGAAGGACAATGCTGGCTAACACCCCCTGGGGCTGGCTGTGTAGCCCCAGGGGTTGTTGGCTTTCAAGGAGAGCACAGAGGTGTAAATGTTTGAAGTGCAACCATTTCTTCACACCTTCTGACTGTCACTTTCTCAAAGCACGAGGGTCGTAAAATCAAATACTTTTATGCTAAACTAATCAACAAATGTAAATTGTAGAACTATTCAAGACTGTGTGGTGGCAATACATATGCTAAGCTGTGGAGACAGTGGAATGTAAGAGCAAATGATTGCAACCACCACTTCATTGTCCCCAGGTAAATAACACCCGAACACCCTCTGTGAAATGTAAATGTGTGTGTGTGTGGGGGTCAGTGTGCGGTCATTGAAAATGTGTTCTGATACAGTCAGGGAAAAAATTATTTGAACCCCAGCTGATTTTGTAAGTTTGCCCACTAACAAAGAAATGATCAGTCTACAATTTCAATGGTAGGTTTATTTGAACAGTGAGAGACACAACAATAACAAAAAAAATCCAGAAAAATACATTACAAAAAAAGTTATACATTAATTTGCATTT
>NW_018128341.1:24281-24918 GCF_001952655.1 Monopterus albus
ACATGTCGTGTCTTAAACATAAGAACATATTATGGCTAAGGCTACAGTTATACACGTCATTATAATAATATTAACACCCTGTCTGCTGACAGTCATCAACTCTTCTCTCTAGTTATCCTTGACCAGATGTACCCTGTAGAAACTCATAAGCATGCCTAAGCATTTAACAGTCTATACATCCTATCTCCACTAAACATTTTTAATACATAAACTATCTATCCAATATCTATCTGACTAAAAATACCTAACACCAGGTTCAGACAACACAATCTTTTATTTAGTTATTTATTTATTTTTGTCTGGTATGATGGTCCTTATATCAGATTACATAATTATAGAATCAAAGATTCTTGGACAAGGAATATGACAGACTACACATTCCTACCCTACAGATTACAGCCTACTGTCATTCAGGACTTGGAGAATGTAAACACAGAATAGTGTGTGTGGTGTGTGTGAGACACTGGCGCATGTGTTCAAAAAAGCATGTCACCCCATGCTTCGCTTAACCGTCACCTGTCATACTGTTAGAAGCTAACCTCTTTGTCAGAAATTAACCCAATTCTTTTGTTGGAGCACGAGAAGTGACGACAGGAGAGGACTGTTTAAAATCAACAGAAAGTTTACTGAAAGTCTG
>NW_018128341.1:24984-33296 GCF_001952655.1 Monopterus albus
CCCCCATCTGTGCAATCACATTACATGACAAAGCGGGGCCTCCTGCATACAAACAGTGTAGTCAGTTTCTACTTCAGTATCGCTTGGCTCACATCAGTACCATTGCGAAATATACATGCAAGGAGATAAATGTATTACAGCAACCAAGGCTCAGTAATTCTGGTCAATCATCAGTACAGTTTTACCATGTGTAAGCAAGGAAGGTAAACATATGAACAGTAACTGAAAGACAATGGAGAACTGAAAAGTAACTAAAGATTATAAAGTAGCTAGGGCCTATAAGAATCAAGTCTTGCACTATTCTCCATTTAGTGTGAACCGGAGCCTCCTAGTCTGGGTATAGGTGTGTGTGTGTGTGTGTGTGTGTGTGTGTGTGTGTGTGTGTGTGTGTGTGTTTGAGACAATAAGCTGGCCAAGTGGTCGTCTTCAGGTGATACAACCCTCTGTGTGTGCAAGATACCCCCTGGTGGGGCAGAACTTGGGATATGCTTAGTGTGTCCAGGTGTGGACTAGTGGGGCTTTGTTGAGATGTAAATAGGTCGTCTGGTTGCCTGGGAGATGCAGACATTCAAAGGTTATAGAAAGTAAGCAGATTCTACCTCATTCAAATTGTAAGACATATAAGCAAGGAGAATGAATGTATTAGAAAATAACCAGGGCTCAGTAATGCACAATAATCAATACAGCTGTAGTCAGATAAGATAAAATTATGAAAGGTAACTAAAGGGAGCTAAAGGCATGAGAAGTAACTAAAACTGATAAAGTAACTAGAGTCTATAAGACTCAAATCTTACAATACCATCATGAGTTCATATTTGTTGGTCTTTGTTGTTAGTGGAGGGAGGGGTCATCAAGTGTCAGCTCTGTGATAGACTGGCGACCTGTCCAAGGTGGACCCCGCCTCTCACCCAATGTCAGCTGGGATAGGCTCCAGCCCCCATGACCCTATTCAGGAATAAGTGGCATAGATAATGGATGGATGGATGGATATGCAACTTGCTACTGCTGCTAGAACTGAAAAAGACCAAAACCAATGGCAAGTTATCAAAGCATGCAATTCTAATCAATAATTGATAACCATATTTGCTCCCACTGTGCATAAATAATAACTGCTAATAGCTACTTGCACATACACAAAGCTGTGTTGTAAAGTGAAGGGCAGTTATTCACATGTTTGAAAAGGGGATATGTGACCCTGTGTATGTGATTGATTGTGTTCAGTTATAGTGTGTGGCAGCAGCGGATGGCCTGAAAAGGTGTCTGTCCATGAATCAGGGAGGAGCAGCCAGGCCAGCCTAGCCAGATTGATGAGGGGCCAACGAATGGTTAAGTCTCATTTCATTTACAAGCAGAAACTCACCCACACACTGTATGTATGAATATGTCTCAGAGAGAGAGTAAGAGATGCTCTGAAAGGGTCAAGTCCTCCCACTGGTCTACTGCTTTTAATACAATAATAAAATCTCCTCAGTCATAGTGAATAACAGGCTGGTTGACATGGATTGATGACTGTCCATTGGCAGGCTTAAAGAGCAGATCTTAAAAAGATTCCTTGGAGCACAGTCCTATAAGACTGTGTGAAAATCCACAGCTAGGAAGAGTCAGAAGGATTTGACAGTACGCTCACGTCTAGACCAAAGTGGGGGGGATCAAATCCAGTGCTGCTTTGAAAAACCAGAACAAAAGTAATATGGACAGCAAAACATGGGATTTTCAAATCCGAACAATTCGATGTGCTACTCACCCATCTGCCAGCCTGGCTTCTGTCCTTTGACCAGTGCCTAAACTGGGGGAGAATAGTTCCGGCTTTCCCCTTATTCATATGTGCATTATTAAATTGAAAGCTTCTTTGAGCTGTCCCTAATTGTCCAATAACAAAATATGTTTAAATAAAATGTACATGATGTAAAAAAAAAGGTAGTAATAATTATAATCACAATATTTCTTTTTTCATGACAAACAATACTCACAGCAGGTGAAGTCATTCAAACGGCTACACAGCCTGCACTTAGCCTGCCATTAGTTCTCTGCACTGCTGTCATGCAGCAGCTCTTGTTAGGGAGAACTTGTATGACTCAATTTAAAGGTGTGTAATATCTTATTAGATACTTCTTCAGGGCTTGAATGTTGTCTCTGATCAAAGGTAAAGAGACCAGTTGCATCCTTTCTCTAAAAAATGCAGGTACTGCAAAGACTTTAATCATGCAATTCAATTTTAAAACAGTCCATCCTGCATTCTGGGAGGAGAAGTAAGGCAACAAAAAGAGAGGGGGGTCAAACTTGTGTTTTTTGTTTTAATTTGTATGTAGTTTATGATTACTGATTATTTGGGACCATGAGCATGAACCTTTGTTGCTAGTGGGGACCCAGTACACCAGTGTGTACTGTCCCACTTTGAGCCGCCACCTTTCTAATATGATGTAAATTGTGAGCTGTGGAATCATCCACTACAGTTGTCATTCTTATTGACAGTGGGCATGTGGTTAGCGCCGTTGCCTCACAGTGAGAAGGTTCCGGGTTCGGGCCCCACCTGGGACCTTTCTGTGAGGAGTTTGCATGTTCTCCCCGTGCTTGTGTGGGTTCTCTCCGGGTACTCCAGCTTCCTCCCGCAGTCCAAAGACATGCAGCTTAGGTTGATTGGTGTCTCTAATCGCCGGATGGCCGGCCGGGATTGGCTCTGCCCCCCCCCCGTGACCCCGCAAGGGACTAAACGGTAGAAAATGAATGAATGTTTTATTTTATTTTATTTATATTTGATAACTTGGCATTGGAGAGTTTAAACAACCTGAGCCACTGTAACCTTTATGTCCCTCAGACACAATCAAATGATATAGCTGATGATGCTCACAAAGTACAGAATGAGATGTCCTTGTATCAATGTTCTAGGGCAGTGAATGTGATAAAGTTGTTGCCTGTCTGAAGCACTAACTTGCACTGATGTCTGGAAATAACACAACAGCTTATTCCTTAAGCACTGACATGTTTCAGCTCATGATGATGCACTTCATATGCCACTGAAGTGTGGTGCCCTTAAGGCAATTTGTACTAAAATAGAGCCTCTGGAAAAAAATGACAACCTGGCATAACATTTGCTGCAATATGATATAACATTATCTAGCAACACACTCTGTTTGCCAGCCAAATATTTATAAGCACACATTTCTGGTGGATTGAATGGTTGTTGTTCCCAGAATTGTATAATCCTGTCTCACAGGCTTGAAAACCACCAACACTGACATTTGCATACTTTTAATATAGTGCGCTTCTAAGTGGCCTTCTGTTGGATTTCCACTGTGTTGTTGGTTGATTGCTATTTTCTAGAGTAGTGATTCTCAAACTTCTGTAGGTACAGGTGGATGAATAATGAATTATATTGTATCAGTCTTGTAGGTAAATGATATAGACCCATTCTCAATCACAGCAGGTGCTCTGCAGATTTAAAGATGAACAATGAATACAAATAAATGTATGCACGCACAGTTGACTGTATGGCTGCTTGGAGCCTTTTGGGGCAATATAGTTGGGTCTGGGATTTTGTAATGAAAAATGTGTTACCCAGTTCAGCTGTGTGTTCCCCTGATGTATTTTTTAATGATTTTTGAACAAAAACCAGGATCTATTGCACAGACAAACAACAGAACTCACCCTCTGAAAGCAAGGCTGGTCGTTTAATTCCTGTTCTCCCCAGTTCACATGTCAAAGTGTTTTTGGGCAAGATACTGCACTCCAGGTTGACCCTGGTGGCCAGGCAGCTCCACTGCCTTCAGTGTTGGAGTGTGTGTGTAAATAGGTGAATCTGTAAAGTGCTATGTCCATGTAAGGTAGTAAAGCACTCTGTAAGTGCAGTCCATTTACCATTTTAGTCTCTGAATGGAGATTGCTGAAAATACTGTTAATATTGATACTGGCCTTATCCTTTTTTAAAAGTTATTTTTTAGGCATCTTAGCCTTTATTTATTATGTTGATCATGGAGAAGCAGACAGAAAACAGGAGAGACCTGTGACAAACATAGGCATGGCATAACCACTCACCTCCAGGATGCTCCCACTGGCCTTATTCTATAATTAAATGTTTATCTGTAATTGTCACGTCCGCTCGGAGCGACCTGCCTCTCTTCTGTCTTTCTTGCTCCTGCTCTCTCCTTTTTGTGGGATCAGCGCCTCAGCTGTGTCGCTTGCTGTAATTAGTGACTGGTGGGTTGTCGCACACAGCTGAGGTGCGTTATTGTAATGACTTCCCTACTTTATTTAAACCTCTGGCAGACGCTCCGTTGTCGCCGGAGCATTAACTTACACTATGTGAGACATGGACATGTTGAGGAAGTATCGACAGGTTGAGTGAACGGTGAGGTTTTTTTTGTTTTTGTTTGTTTGTTTGTTTGTTTGTTTGTTTGTTTGTTTGTTTGTTTGTTTGTTATATGAGGCCACACATTGTTGGCGTACTTTCCTAGCCATGTGTATCTGACGGCGATGCCGTGATTACCTCTTGCGTTCTTTCCTAGCCATATCTGACTGTGATTTTCCCAGCCATGGGTACCGGACAGCTAGCGCTTCAGCGCACGCTATACCAGTCCTGTCTTCTCGTTCCTGTGTCCCTCCTGTCATCTCCTGTCGCCGTTCTCTTGTCTACTTGCCTGCCTTGTCCTGGTCCTCTACTCTCTTGTTTCCTGCAATCCTCCTACTCATCTGCTCGTCCTAGTCTTCTCAGACATCCCTGCCCTACCCTGGTTATTGTGTTATACATGGATTCTGTTACCTTGTTTGTGTTTGTTTTTTTGCCATTAAACCACCTTTTCTTACTAGCACCTGGGTCTGCATTCTTGAGTCCTACCTCAGTTCTCCCTCACCCTCCTGGTGAGGGGGACTAAACCATAGCAGTAATCACAGTAAGCTCATGCTGTCTTTTAGATAGACAGATAAATAGAAGTAGATAACTTTAATGTCATTCAACACTGCACTTCTTACAGACAACAGTATGAATGAAATTATGTTGCATCCAACTCAAGTCTATCAGGGCGTGTATCCTCCCAATCAATTTACAAATCCAATGCAATGATAAATGATAAAATACAATAAAAATATCACTCCATATAAATAAAAACACAGATTCAGATCAAAGTCAATTTTCCAGACGGCATAGTTTAAAAAAAAACAGAGGTTCATACACAAAAAACCAAGAACCGACTTACTGCCATATTTCTGCAAGATAGGTAATTATGTTTTGTTTTGTTTGGTAGGCATTTGTTATTTTCCTGAAATCTGTAAGTAGTAGTCAGGCAGTGAGCGTTGCAGTGTACATTATGTTTTGGAGGAGTGGCATTGGACAGAAGTCAGAATGAAAGGGTGCAATTTCTTTGGTTGGCTCTGTTAGGTATTTTTAGTTAGATAGATATTGGACAAAATACAGTTGATGTGAAAAAACTGTATGTTGGGCCTGAAGGAGTGGCAGCTCTGATTGACCTGTCAGATGACCTTCAAAACTTGTACATGCTGTCTGAAAATGCTGCTCCTCATATCACCTTGCTAGTGAGAGATGGAGCTGATGTGAAAAACCTTGGCCCTATGGTTCACAGCTGTATAAAGGCTACTGACTGGATGTCTACACAGAATGGACATTTGCAGTTCTCCCATTCAACACAATGCTACGCTATTGAGCACAATTCACAGCTCACATTAATACTGGAAAAGTGTTTACTGCACAGAAATCATAACAGAAAAAACATTGATCATCCACTGACACAAACATTCTTAGACAGTTTGCCTTCATCTCTTTGGTCTACTTGTCCTACGGACGTAGGATTAATCAAAGTGTAGTGGTTAGCAATAAACCAGATTCCAGAGGTAATATGTAATAGAACAGTATGTAGTTCATATTTAGATAATACTTGTGTTAGTTGTGTAAGGATGTAAGGCTGTGCTCAGTGTGTACAGAAGCTTGATCTGTCTCTGGCGCAGGCAAGAATATCTTGGGCTGTGTCCCCCTTGATTAACTTATGGGTCAACATCCTGAGTGACTTCCTCCTCTGATAGGGCATTGATATACGGATACTGCAGCTGTAGCCTGATGTGAACTGTTCGTGTGCCCTGTTCAGGTTTAGAAAAGGGAAATGTGCGCTAGGTCAATGTGACCTAGAAGGTCATGTACTGGACGGCTTAGACAATGCTCGGAAGAAGGTGGACAGTAAACCGTGTGCTTTTTGGGGACGCTGACCACTGACTGTGGGTTGACAGAAAGACTGACTCGTGACCAACAACAACTGACTGGACTGACGCTTTTGACAATCTTCTTATTTAATGCTTTATCTATCACATTGCAGGAGGAGATCCCCTGTTCTCTGTTTCCCTAACTACAAGATTATGTGTTTAAATACTACTCTCTTCAGAATAATTGTAATATTAAATGATCCTTTACATTGGGATGGTTTGTCTGAATGAAGTTAGTCGGCATCACCCTCTAGCCATGACAAACCTTGGCGTTGTCTATGCAGGTAGGAGTCCCATCTTGACTGTCCTTAAAAAATTTGTGTGAAGGGAACCAAATAACTTGATTTTATCCTGACAGGTGACTGGGAAGACTGCTGGGATTACTAACACTAACATCATTACTAATACTGATGTAAATAACTTGCTTTAAATGTTTGCAGGATACAGTGATGTTGTTTTTCCCTGCCTGAAGTTTATGTGATAGTGAAACAAGCCTATTAGGATTGACAGAGAAGAAGGTATAAGTGTTGGACAGCGGATTGAACAGCAGAGGTCTGCCCTATTTGTGGATTCCCACTCAAAGTGCTTTCTGTTTGAGAATAAGTGTGGACTTTGATGTGTGTTTAAACATGTGCACTTACAGTATATTTTTTTGGTGTTGAGATGTGTGTCTGAAGTTAGGGACAGAGGGAGTGATTGAGAATTGTGTGTATGGCAATTTCTTGTTGTTCTTGTGTCAATTTCATGTGTTTTCAGACTGTTTACTGCCGAGGTGAGTATAAAACTTATTTTCTATTTTTGTGAAACAATGAGGATGTGGGGGGTAATTCTCCCCCTTTTTGCTCCGTTTGTGTGTGTTCTGCTACCTACTTCCTGTATGACGTGTGTGAGCTGCTCACTCTGTGAGTGTATGTGGGTGAGAAGGTATAGCATTTATTAACATTGTGTAAATAAGTAACTGTGTGTGTGCTGGTTGTTGTTGTTGTTTTATGAGTAAGAGGAATACAGCCGATTGGGTCGGAAAATTTATGATTTGTCAGACCAGATTGAGAAAGCTAAATTATGAGCCTGTGGATATATATAAGTGTCTGGATTAGATTTAAATAAAAAGTACTTGTATGATAAGGCTGTAGTGCAAGATTCGTTCTGCTAGTGGGTGTACAGAGGGGACTGAAGCTCATATGGCAGTCACATTATTGAGAAAGCTAAATTACAGACGTTAAGTTGGCTGGTAAATTTATTATAAGCAGTTTCTGTAGTAAGACGACTTGCGTCCCTGCAGTTCCGATTGAAAAGGACAAATTACGTTAGTTTAACTGCAAGGGGGAATGAAATGACGCTAGTTCTCGCCGGACCTGATCAGCTGGTTTTGAGGCTAGCTTGTCTATCTGGGCACCGGTCATTTGTTTTTGTTGGCCAAGTATACTGAAAGCCCACTTAAAGCGCTTTTTGTAAATAGTCCAGACTTAAATGTGTGTGTTTGACTATAGGCTGAGTATATGCGTTGTAAATTGCTTCATGTTTTATGAAATATGACAAAACTTTGTTTAAGAAAATATATATTGGGTTATATTAATGGATTGTTCGACCTGTAGATATATTGTAGATATACTGAATCTGTTACTGCGCAGTTTGTTTTTTTCTTTCTGGGTGCGGTCCGCTGTTTGTGTGTGTGCGTGAGTGTGAGTATTTTAACTGCGTCTGTAGAGGCGCGTGCGTGCATGTGTGTGTGTCCTCCGTGTGATGTTGGAGGCAAAGTCATATCATATAATAAGTAATAAAGAATAATATTCTCTTCCCGGAACACGCCCATAAATCCAGTTCCAAAGGCAGGACAACCTGATTATGATCATGATCTCAGAGCTGTAAATAAACTTGTGGTTCCAACGAATTATGCTACGCCAAATCCATATACTATGTTGAATGCAATAAGCTCTGAACATAAGTTTTTCACATGTATTGATCTTGCAAATGCCTTCTTCTCTGTGCCCCTGCACAGAGACTCACAGGACATGTTTGCTTTCACGTACAAAGGACAACAGCTTGCCTACAGACGGTTACCTATGGGCTTTATTGACAGTCCATCCATCTTTAATCACATTCTGCGG
>NW_018128341.1:39857-40930 GCF_001952655.1 Monopterus albus
ATCATTTGCATATTTGAAAAACTGTATAATTAGACTGGGTTCAGGAGTCTAGGCGTTCCCCTGCTCTGAAGGCAGTTGGAACGGTTTTGCTGTTGTTTGGTAGGGATTCAGAGAGACGGAACCCAGAGCTCTGTAAATTGCTTTCCTTGAATATTTTTCTGAAATATTGATTGTAATAAATATCTTAAAAGACAGATTTGTCTTTGACCATTCTTCATCAAGAACACGCAGGACTGGTTTCAGTCCATCACAGACAACTGATCAACACCGTGATGAGTCTCTCTGAATAGGTTGTTGCAATCCTGTGCAGAGACCAATCTGACCTCAGCTGCTGTGGACAGTTGAGTCTACCGCAAGGTGCACAAACTTCACTGGTTCGAACCCCGGTGGCAAGGACCCTTCAAGGTAGCAGAAAGCACCACACACTGTGTTAAACTGTGGCTCACTGATAACAAGCTAAGTAACTGGATCCATAAAACACACTGCGCACCAGCAGAGGATCCCACTGTTCGCACAGTAAGTCAGATCAGGGCTGATTTGGCATCTAAAGTGCTTGAGCCACAGTCAAAAAAGGACTAAATTTAGTGTGACAGTTTTCCGGGAACAGATATTGCTAGGGACAGCGAACAAAATACCCATTTCGAATTTTTTGAGTGGTCGTCCTGGCATTTTTCTTTGTGTTTCTGGCCTCATTACCATAGTTATTGTGGTACCCCTCTTGTGGTGGGAATGCAAATCCCACGCACACCGTGATAAAAGAGCAATTAATCAGGTTCCACCCGCATTGGTTTTTGATCTAGGTGTAACTTCCACTCTGAGAATTGATGCATGTAACATTTTTGATTGTTCTGGGTGGCCCCTAAACAAACTGAGACACTACATCTGTATATTGTCTTATGTTGACAATAACATGCGGTCAATGTTTCGGTCTAATCCTTGTGACTGGGGGGATGTGGGTTGGAACACTGGTCCCACATCCTGGGGTTACCGACCATCTGAGGCCCAGCAATACAAAACCAAGGGAAAGACTTTGTTGGATCAGCTCTCTATAGTTAGAGGTGAGGCCCCAGAAA
>NW_018128341.1:42285-47090 GCF_001952655.1 Monopterus albus
CCTGCCCTGTTAACTGTACCTTCTCTCCTCTCAGATCCAAAACACACACACTGCATGCTTGAGCTGCACATGACTGAAAATCCACAAACACCTGCATGCAGAGAATTGGAACATTATTACTCATTGGCACCCAAAGACGCCGTTCCTCCTATTTTTACTGCAGTCAAAAACAACTACACTTGTGTAACTAAGGCTAATGTTACTGGAACTAATGTAGGTACCATCTCTCCTGATTGGTGTGACATCACACATAATCTTACAACATGGGCAAATGCTACACATCTGACCTATGCCAGGTCTGATGTGTTTTGGCATTGTGGTGGTAATGGATTACTCAATACTCTTCCTCCTGATTGGTTTGGTACCTGAACTATTATTTCACTTATAGCTCCAGTTACTGTAATTGAAGCTGCAGTCTCTGACATTGAGTCAGGCTCTGGTCATCCTTTTAAGGGATACCGGGTAAAGCGGGATGCCCTAGTTGATCCAGCTAGATTCTCACCCACGTACATTGATGCAATTGGTGTTCCCCGCGGCGTCTCAAATGAGTACAAGTTAGTAGATCAAGTGGCAGCAGGCTTTGAGTCTGCTCTCTTCTGGTGGGTGACCATAAACAAAAATGTAGATCGTATAAACTATGTTCATTTCAATGTTCAGCGTCTCACTAATTTTACTTGAGATTTGGCTTATGGCTTTCAGGAACAATTGGCAGCTACATCTATCATGTCATATCAGAACCGCTTGTCTATGGATTTTGTTTTGGCCGAAAAAGGGGGTGTTTGTACTATGATTGGACAACAATGTTGCACATATATTCCAATGAATACTGATCCTGATGGCTCAATTGCTAGGGCTCTGGCTGGCTTAAAAGTCTTGTCAGAAGAGATGGCTGAACACTCTGGTATTGCTAATTACACTGAAGATGGGTTTACCAATACTTTTGGCAAGTGGAAAAATTTAGTGATCTCTGCACTTACATCTTTGGTGGCAGCAGTCATACTACTGACCTTGTGTGGATGCGGATGTATCCCCTGCATCAGGCATCTCTGTCTCAAGTGCATTACCACTGCCATTGATGATAGGTATCCTCAGCCCCCTGCCTATGAATTGATACAATCCCATGCCCGCTGGGAATCCTATCCCCTGATCTCCCTCACTGAGCCTGGTGAGTGAGAGATTGAAGAGCTCCATGGACTGGAGTGAAGACCGTGGATCCTACATAAAATGGATAAAGGTTAATACATACTGATATATTCTTGCATACACGTAGGTGGTGTGAACTCATAGTTTGTTAATAGATTTTTGTTAATTAAGTTTGGTAAGTATTAATGGCAATTGATAATGGTAGCTTAAATTCTTATTTATTGTGTAGGGTTTATGATTGCGATAGGATGTAAGGGAATCTTTGTTTTCTTCTGTTTATTAGTTACCCCCTAATGTTATGATTAACCAATGAAAGCTTTGTACACATGATATTTATGCATTTCCACAATTATGTCTGCTCAAACGCTCTTAGTTGCATTGAATCAGCTTACGGCATACATATAGCTGTCACTGCAATAAAAAAACCTGCTTACACGCTTTAACCCTTTTTGTGTTTTTAGTTCATTTTTCCCTAAAGTACTCAGCTCTGTAGTTTACCCTTGAGAAAGTGGCTTGGGTGGGGGCCTCTCACCTCTCAAAATGCCAGGTAGCTTCATTTGGGGAAAATGGGACATTGATTTAGGTTGACACGATTTTGGTCACGTCAAAAGGGGGAATTGTTAGGTATTTTTAGTCAGATAGATATTGGTTAGACACTTGATATATTAGAAATGTTTAGTGTAGACAGGACGTCTAGCTCAGGCTGTTAAATGCTTAGTCATTCTCATGAGTTGCTGCAGGTTGTTCAGGTTCAAGGATAACTAGACAGAAAGTTGATTATTGTTAGGAGACAGAATGTTTATCCTTATTGTTATGACGTGTTTAACCATAGTCGTAGTCATAATATTTTGTTATGCTTAATGTCATGTCAGAATGTTTTAGCTACACACCACATAATCAACAGACATTCACACATTGATTTTCTTCATGCTTTGACTACTGCTATGGCCAGCTGCAAAGCTGGCACCGGGAGACGTCACGGTTTGGCGTTCCGGAGTAGTATGGGGTTAGCCCGAGGTGATATAATGTATAGGCCTTTTATGGTTCCGGGCTTTTCATTTATCAGCTGCCTGCATACATGTTGGGAGTGCAAAGACTCCTGAGCGTGCAATGTTAATTGTTACCTGTATTCATTGAATAAATCAGCACTGTTTTGAAGTTACTTAGACTGCCTCGTCTCTCAGAGTTAATGGTGAAAAGAACTGGGACTGCCAACAGCTCCTTTCAAAGTCCAGTTTCCTCTTGCTGGTTTTTCCAGGATCGCCAACCTCTCCTCAGAAAGCCTACTCTTGTTGTTCTAGGTAATTCCAATCTCCCCTCTATTTCTAAAACCCTTGAAAAAGCTGCTGCAAAGCAGTTATGTGATCACTTGCAAAATAATGATTTGTTTGAAGATTTTCAGTCAGGATTTAGAGTCCATCATAGTATAGAAACAGCACTGGTGAAGGTCACCAATGATCTCCTCCTAGCCTCAGACAAAGGCTTCATCTCTATACTTGTCCTACTAGATCTCAGTGCTGCATTTGATAATATTAATCACAGCAGTTTAGACTGGAACTTATCATTGGGATTAAAGAAACTGCAGTAGGTTTGTTTAAATCTTATGCATCAAATAGATTCCACTTTGTTCATGTTAAAGATGAATCCTCCATACACACAAAGTTAATCATGGAGTTCCCCAGCATTCTGTGCTAGCAAAAATACTTTTCACTTTATACATATTTTCATTAGGCAATATTATAGGAACCATTGTGTAATTTTCTGTTGTTATGAGGATGACACCCAAATATATTTATATATGAAGCTAGATTAAACACAAGTTAATAAAACTTCAAGCATGTCTTGAAGACATTAAGGTCCGGAATACCTGTAATTTTCTACTTCTAAATTCAAACAAAATTGAAGTTACTTTATCTGGGCCTAAAAAGAGATATGCTTATTTATCATCAGCATGCCCCAATACCTCCCTAAAAAACCAAACTAAATAATCCAAAATGCTGCAACAAAGCCCTTAATGATAAAGCTCCATCATATCTGAAAGACCTCATAGAACTATATTATCCCAATAGAACACTTGGCTCTGACAGTAAAGGTCTTCTTGTGGCTCCTGGAGTGTCACTTCTCTGATGACGAAATTCAAATTTATCTGCTTGTGATTGACAACAATACCTCTTCATTGCGAGCCTTATCAGAGCACTTAAGGAACATTAACCCTCTGATGTACACAATATTCTATACCTTTTAAAGTGGAAGATTTACTGTATGCCATTACCTAAGTAGAAGAAACAAGTCATGGTTCTAAACAGATTTAGCAGCTCTATCAATAAGGAACAAACTGTCCCTGATAGGCTAGTGGTTAAGGCGCAGCGCTCTCGCAACTGTGGCCTGGGTTTGAATCAGGGTTGTGTCAGGAAGGGCATCCAGTGTACAGTAAAACACGTGCCAAATGTCATGCGAGTCGTCAGTGTGACGATTCGCTGTGGTGACCCCTAACCGGAAAAAGCCGAAAGTGACTTTTTTTTTATCAATAAGGAAAAATACACACTACTGTGCTTTCAAATAGATGTCAAGTCATAATCCCAAGAGCGGGGAAACACGTCTGCCACAAAGGGTGCCATCTTGCAGATAATCTCCAGCAAGTGCATTCTGACCCAGTGCTTTTCTGTGCAGTTTGCATGTTGTCCCTGTGCCTGTGTGGTTCTCTCTGGGTACTCCGGCTTCCTCCCACAGTCTAGAGACATGCAGCTTAATGTCGGCTAGGACTAGCTCCAGCCCCCCTGCAACCCAGGATAAGCAGTATAGATAATGAATAGATAGTTAACAAACAAACTAACAAACAAGAAACAATCTGTCAAGCCATCAACAGTAATTGTATATAACTATTCTATTACCCAGTGGTGGAAAGTAACTAAGTGCAAGTACTTAAGTACAGTTTTGAGGTATCTTTACTGAAAGGACATACAGGTCTACTGTATATTTTTACTTTAACAGACCCATTGATTCATTGTATTTTACATATGACTTTTGTGTTATATTCCTTGGTACACAGGTCTAATTGTAATTTGAAATAAATAATTTCTATTTGGTAGTCGTTCTTGAGTTTTTTGGGATGTAAGGCTACAGTTTAAGCTAAAATTGAAATACATGCAGATTATTCCCAATCTAGCCACAGGGGTTGCAAGTCAGTGACTTCTGCGCCAATCCCAAGCCCGGATAAATAGAGAGGATTGTGTCAGGAAGGGCATCCGGCATAAAAACATGCCAAATTTAAACATGCGAATCATCAGTGCAAATTCCATACCGGATTGGTCGAGGCCCGGGTTAACAATGAACACTAGTGCTGTTGACCTACAGGGTGCTGGCGGAAATTGGACTACTGTTGGTCGAAGAAGGAGAAGAGGTAGAAGGATTCGTAGACAGAGACAGAAGAGGAAAGGCAGGAGTATAGGTCTGAGAATAGGGACTCTTAATGTTGGCACAATGACAGGGAAAGGTAGAGAGCTGGCGGACATGATGGAGAGAAGGCAGGCAGATATACTGTGTGTGCAGGAGACCAGATGGAAGGGTAGCAAAGCGCGTAGCATTGGAGGGGGATACAAACTGTTTTATTATGGTGTGGGCAGGAAGAGAAATGGGGTAGGAGTGATCCTGAAGGAGGAGCT
>NW_018128341.1:48032-48526 GCF_001952655.1 Monopterus albus
TGGAGGGGGATACAAACTGTTTTATTATTGTGTGGAGAGGAAGAGAAATGGGGTAGGAGTGATCCTGAAGGAGGAGCTCGTGAGGAATGTTTTAGAGGTGAAAAGAGTGTCAGACAGGGTGATCAGTTTGAAGTTGGAAATTGAAGGGGTAATGTTGAATGTAGTCAGTGGTTATGCTCCACAAGTAGGGTGTGAGTTAGAAGAGAAGGAGAGATTCTGGAGTGAGTTAGATGAGGTGATGGAGAATATTCCCAGAGGGGAGAGAGTGGCGATCGGGGCAGACTTTAACAGGGATGTTGGTGAGGGGAACAAAGGTGAGGAGGAGGTGATGGGCAGGTTTGGTGTTAAGGGAAGGAACCTAGAAGGACAGATGGAGGTGGACTTTGCTAAGAGGATGGAAATGGCTGTAGTTAACACCTATTTCCAGAAGAGGGAGGAGCATAGAGATACATATAAGAATGGAGGTAGGAGTACGCAGGTAGACTACATTCTAT
>NW_018128341.1:49370-53414 GCF_001952655.1 Monopterus albus
TCTTGTGAGGTCGTGGGTTTGAGCTACTGCAAATACAGTGCCAACATGTACAATCAGGAATATAAATACCAAAATGTATTATCCTATACACACAATAAGATGTTTCAGTGTAACACGTGACAATGTGACAAAGTTTTAATACTGTGCTAAAAACCTTTTACAGTGTGTTTGTCCCCTTTGTTTATGGCTTTGCCGCTGCTTGTTGACAGGGTGTAGCTTTACCTGACTGACAGCTCACTGCAGGAGCTCATTGGCTTTTGAGACGTGATGGAGGACGGAGGCTCCGCCCCCTTCCCCTTCCTCTTCTCAGCCATTTCTGCTGCTGAAAAAAAAAATACAGATGCTTGAAAAGCAAAGCAAAACTTTTGGAGAGGTTTGTAGAGGACTAAGTCCAGCATGATAGTTTATATTCACATTGTTTAATCACATTTCATGTTTATTAGGATTAGGTCAACAGTCCAGTGTGATGGGGAGTGTAGGAAAGAGGTGAAGAGGCGAGTGCAGGCGGGTTGGAGTGGGTGGAGAAAGGTGTCAGGAGTGTTGTGTGACAGAAGAGTGTCAGCAAGAATCAAAGGAAAGGTGTACAAGACAGTAGTGAGACCAGCTATGCTGTATGGGTTAGAGACTGTAGCAGTGAGGAAAAGACAAGAGGCAGAGATGGAGGTAGCAGAGATGAGGATGTTGAGGTTCTCTTTAGGAGTGACCAGGATGGACAGGATTAGGAATGAGCACATCAGAGGGACAGCTCAGGTCGGCTGTTTTGGGGACAAGGTCAGAGAGGCCAGATTGAGATGGTTTGGACATGTACAGAGGAGGGATAGTGGTTATATTGGAGATGGAGCTGCCAGGCAAGAGGTCAAGAGGAAGGCCAAAAAGAAGATATATGGATGTGCTAAAAGAGGACATGAAGTTAATTGGGGTGAGAGTAGAGGATGCCAAGGATAGTTAGGTGGAAACAGATGATTCACTGTGGCGACCCCTAACAGGAACAGCCGACAGAAGAAGAAGATGCAGATTATTCCCCTTTTTTGGAGTAAGTGGGTGCGATCAGAGTTGAGTGATAAGTGATGATGAGTGGAGCGGCCTGGTGTGAGTTTGAGCGGAGCAGGCAAACAAGTCTGTGAACGAGGAGGAGAAATTCTCATCACTCCACTCCACTCATATGCTCTGGGCCTGAGCACGTTTTAATGCAGATGTAATTTTGAGTCAAAATAAGCAGCAAAACTACATGTTGTTGCCTAAACACAAGTTCAGATGCTCCTCTTCTCCCACCTCAACATAAGCACATTTATTCATGGCAGACAAATACCAAACACACCAATGTGCAAGAAGGGAAAAGAAAAAAAAACAGACTTGCACCCAAGGAAATGTGCAAAAAGACTTCATTTGATGCTCTGCTGAGTTTGCGCTTGCAGGAAAATAGAGATCATTTACAGGAGACTTTACTGCTACCTAACTACTTGGTTAAGTTTCAAAAATAAAACGTGATTTGGGCTAAAATAACCTTTATTGTCATGTTTACAGGAATGAACAAATAATTAAAGTTGTGGAATGGCCATGAATTAAAAAAAAAACTTCACACAGGAATCATACACTGGTCTCTTGTGAGAAAGAACATAAACCTTGTCTCAGTAAATACATAACCTATCTTCACTCTTTGCTGATGCCATTTACTACAGTTTCTAGAGGTCACCTAACAATATCATGCTAATTGTGGTTGTAATAATCTGCTGGCACAAACAAAGTGGTAATCTCTGAGGCTGAGAAATGAAACCCATGTGGAAGTGCTGATAAAGTTCTACAAAGGAATCATCAATTCTGTTCTCTGCTCTTCCATCACTGTCCTGTTTGGCTCAGCAACCAAACAGGACAGGAACAGACTCCACAGGACAGTCAGGACTGCAGAAACAACCATCAGTGCCAGCCTGTCCTCCATGGAGGACCTGTACACCTCACGGGTCATGAGAAGGGCAGAGAAGATTTCTGCAGACCCCTCACATCTTGGACAGGAAGTGTTTGAACTCCTCCCTTCTGGATGGTGCTACAGGTAACTGTGCACCAAAACAACCAGTCACAGGGACAGTTTCTTCCCCTGGGCCGTCACTCTGATGAACACTTAACTCATGACAGGACAATAGCCCCCAGTGCAATTGTAACCCGGTTGCACAAGCAGGGTTAAGATAGATGCAAATAACCCCAAATATTAATCAATCACACAGTCATATTAAAATCATTTATTTTCTTCATTGCATCTTAAGTTGGTGTTAGTCAAATAATTTAGTTAGATCAGGAACATTGTAGAAAGACGGGCGTTTTACAGCGTAACACAGAGTTTTGCAGTGCAGTTGCCGTATCCAGCTTTGCACGAGGGAAAAAGAAAGAACGCTCCGTGTATTACGTTGAGCTTGAGAAATACTAGTTGTACTGGAAAAAGAATAGTTAACGCCAGGAACAAACGCCTGAGTGCTGCTGGCTAATTCTGATCTGAGGTCAGATTAATAAATGAATCAACCCACAATGTAAACAGTCAGTCTAAACAGATTTACTGTAAAGACCTTCGACCTCAGTGTTTGTATTTACTGTGACAAACAAAATGACTCTTCACTTCAGCTCAAGTACTGACTGTTCAGAGAATAACGTGGACCAGGCCTGAGACACATTCATAGAAAACCAATACTGCAGAAGTATTTGATGTATGTGTAACCCGGTTGCACAAGCAGGGTTAAGATAGATGCAAATAACCCCAAATATTAATCAATCACACAGTCATATTAAAATCATTTATTTTCTTCATTGCATCTTAAGTTGGTGTTAGTCAAATAATTTAGTTAGATCAGGAACATTGCAGAAAGACGGACGTTTTACAGTGTAACACAGAGTTTTGCAGTGCAGTTCCGTATCCAGCTTTGCACGAGGGAAAAAGAAAGAACGCCCCGTGTATTACGTTGAGCTTGAGAAATACTAGTTGTACTGGAAAAAGAATAGTTAACGCCAGGAAGCTAATCATAACGAGGGAGAAGGTGCGGGAGCTGTAGAACATCAGGAGTGCTGTTCTTCTGCTTGTCTTGCTTTCCTCACCTCGGTAAGCTAGTTCCATCATGGTCGCTAGGTCATTAGCTTGTACAATTCCATGGTAAAACGGGATGTTATGATAAAATGCAAATCGCAAATTGTTGTTACTGAAATGACATAGTTCTAGCTGAGGGATTATGAGGTGAAATGTGGCAATTGAATAAATGTGTGGTAAATTAGTTAGTATAGACAAACAATGCCAATACTAGTAATTATATGATGTGATGTTGTACCACATATTGATAAATGAATCTCAAGAGAACAAAGAGTATGAGCCTGTTATAAATGCAGGTCAGGTCTTATACTGGAGTCAGAAGCACTGGACGTTCCGTGGAGAAGATCTACCGATTCCCTAGATGGCGAGCCACCCAATGGACCTCCTGGAAATCTGCATCTATACTGCTGCAGAGCAAGTGAATGAGCAACCTGCTTATGGTAGGATTGAATTATTCACTGGAGTGCCACATAATTGAATACATCCAGAGAAAGAATTCCTCCAGAGGATAATACACTTTATAGTGATCACTAAGGACAATTACTAAGGACAATTATTAAGGACAATTTTATTTCATTGAAGGGCCCAATTGTATTTTCTGTTGAATGTTTTGTAAGTTTGTTGTTCCTAAACGTTTACTAAAAATGCAGTTGGTTGAATTTATTGACTTGTGCTGTTCGTGATTTTACACTACACTTAGCTCCTCCCGAACCTAGAGCGAAGTGTGCATACCCACGAGTGGGTTACACAATAAATTGTAAACATTACACTGAACACATCAGTCTGAATGCTTTTCAGCCACAATGTGTATATGTCAGGTTTGCCCGGCTGCACCTACTTTCTCACTCCCCTCACTTTGTTTTCACTCCCTTACCCTGATTACGTTATTCTTTACACCTGCTTCTTACCCCCGGATTACCACCAGCTGCACCTGATTAGTTTCTCCCTATTTAGCCCCTGCTCTTCGTTCACTCCCC
>NW_018128341.1:53780-56909 GCF_001952655.1 Monopterus albus
CCTCCTCCGCTCTGCTTCATCACCACCCTGCAGGTCGATGCACAGTCTACTACTTACCGTATGTACTATTTCTGTTCATCTTCAGTAACATCCAACTCGACCAGTCCAGGAGTGAGTCCCAGTGTCCGCAGCCCGGTCCTCTTCTCATCATCTCCACCATTGACTGTGTACACTCCGAAGCTCGACACCCGGTCTCACTGTTACTCTACTGTTCATTTCTTGTCACTTATTTAACACTGTAAATAAACTAGCACTGCCTGCATCAAAGTCAGCCACTTGGGTCCGTCAATTTTTGTGACTCGCTCACTTCTGTGTTCGAGCCATCCTAACAGTATATATTTATCAATAGATTGCTTTTCTTTCTTTTTTCCTGTTATCTTTCTTATTTGATTGTACATAGTTTCCTTTCTATAGTTTTGAGGAGACTCATTGACATAATTCATTCCCAAGCCCTTTCTCTCTCTCACACTCTCTCACTCACTCACTCACTCACTCACTCACTCACCCACTCACTCACTCACTCACTCTCACACACACACACACCTGCTCGGGTCTAGTCTTACTATTGAGTGGAGATGTGAGCCTCTTGGCTCCCCTGCAATCTACTAACATTGATCTGAGAGAACGATCAAACTCTGGCCAGACACTCCCCGGGATCCTGTTTTTCATTAACTGTTTGCATGTGTGTGTGTAGATGGATGCTGCAGCATGACTGTAACATCTACATGGAAATTTTCAAACATGTATGCAAATATTTTACAGTGCACCCTGAGTGACTAAGAGAGCAAATCTGCTGTTGGTAATATTCTGCAGGGAATGAATGCATCAGAGTGTGACAGTCTCTCTCTTCAGATGTTTGTGTGTGTCAAAGTGTGTGCACATGTAAGTGTAAGCCTGTGTATGGGTCTGTGTGGATAGTTCGTTCCTGAGTGGCACCACCAAACGTGATAGTGGATTGGACCAAAGAGACAGGCAGGCAATCAGACTCCATCCAGATGAGCCAAAGCTAGCAGCAGCTCCTTGTTTTATCAGTTAAAGGATAGCTGAAAAGCTCCAGCACTGGCTCATATACAGTACAATACAGCAGCATGGGCAGTGCCTTCACTACACCACAGAGACAGTTTTTATATGGGAGGCTGTGGAATCATTTCAACACAAAATCTGTTCATATGAAGTGTGGTGAGAAAGAAAGAAATATTTACACCTACTGCTAATTCTCCTTATTTTATTTGACCTATGACAAAACAACTCAAAATCTTAGACTGCTACAATCTTGCATTAGTAAAAAAATGCTTTAAGGGAATTATGATTCTGCATTGATTGTTAATATTTTGCATGGCTAAAGTATTGTAATGAGTTAGCTATTGTATCTAAAACCACTTGTTTACAGATTGGGGAAGATTATGTTAAGGTTCAGTCATGAAAATATCAGTGCAAGTGAGAACTTCTTACTGACACTTGAATTATCACAGTGCTTTCTGCATTGTCACAGAAATGAAACTCTTGAGGTGGATTAGCTGCATGTGAATCAAATTAGTAGAACCAAGTATAGCACAGCATGAAATACTCTTTGTGTTAGAAAAATCAATTGACAGTGTGTGTCCTGCTGTCAGAAATGACCCCATATAACAAACAGGGTACAGTGGTATTAATCTTCAATATAAAAATATGTCTGAGGTATTAGCAGCCAATCATATCACTTCATTTAAACCATATTGTATTACACAAAGTATCCATTCTATCATATCACTCACTAGAGGAACAAATTCAGACTCTCACTTACAGGTACACTGTAAAAAATGCTGAGAAAATGCAAATGTTCAAGGCAACACGATGCAATGGATTTGAGTTTTTTTCAACTTTTGACAACTTTTTTGACTTTACTAAGGTTTACAAGTTTAGACAAGAGTTCTGCCAAATTGAATCTACTTGTTCACTTAATTATATTTCTTAATGTTTATGTATTAAGCATTCCTTAAATACAGTTGCAACAGCATAAATTTTCATTTACTAGGAAAACTTTTATCTCACTGAAGCAAGAGTCAGCAAGAATATCTGTGCTTGTTGAAAGTAGAAATGCATGGCAGTACCGAACATGGGAGACAGGACAACAGATACATGACATTACAAAAAGATTTAGTGTTTAACAAGATTGTAGTGTGTAAGTGTGCGAAGTGTGGGTATTTCAACATTACAAGTGCTATGGATGAGAAAAAATATACGATGGGGATATTTATTGACCTAAAAAAAGCATTTGATACAATTAATCATGAACTATTAATGGATAAGTTAGAGAAATATGGGATCAGAGGAATAGTTTGGAAATGGATCAGAAGTTATTTGACACAGAGGCGTCAATTTGTGAGGTTGGGTGAATATCAATCAAGTGAGCTGAACATTGTGTGTGGAGTGCCTCAGGGTTCTGTGTTGGGACCTAAACTATTTATATTATACATCAATGATATATGTAAGGTTTCTGAAACTGTTAAAATGGTTTTGTTTGCTGATGATACTACCATTTGGGCATCAGATGAAAACTTACAGCAACTCTCTGTAAGGGTTTCAGAGGAATTTGGGAAGATAAAGAAATGGTGTGATAATAATTTACTATCTTTGAATTTAGAGAAAACTAAATATATGGTACTTGGGAACCGTAGACCACATAATGAACTTCAAGTGAGAATTGGGGGTGCCAACATTGAACGAGTATATGAAATTAAATTTCTAGGTGTCATAGTTGATGACAAATTCTCCTGGAAATCTCATATCAGATATGTTCAGCACAAAATAGCAAAAAATATATCGATATTGGCAAGGGTTAGACATATGCTGGACGTCAAAGCATTGCGGATTTTGTATTGTTAATTGATTTTGCCATATTTGGAGTATGGTGTTGAAAACTGGGGAAATACATACAGGAGTTCACTTCAACCATTGTACATATTACAGAAGAGAGCGATAAGAGTTGTGCACAAGATGGGGTATAGGGATCACACAAATGTAGCTTTCATACAGTCTAAATTGTTAAAACTTTTTGATTTAGTGGGATATAAGACTGCTGTGTTTATGTATAAAGCCAGGAACGACTTATTACCTGGTGGAATCCAAAAGTTATTTGATGAAAGGGAA
>NW_018128341.1:57147-61022 GCF_001952655.1 Monopterus albus
GGCCAGGATTTGCTACTGCACCACCAGTGACCCCGTTCAGGGACAAGCGGTAGAAAATGAATGAAAAATAAAAAAAATGAATGACTTATTGCCTGGTGGAATCCAAAGGTTATTTGATGAAAGGGAAGGGGGATATAACTTAAGGGGTCACTTAAATCTAAAAGTTCATGCTATACGTACAACCAAAAAAAGATTTTGTATTTCTATAAGTGGGGTCAAATTATGGAATAATTTAAGTGTGGACATGAAGAACAGTACTAGAATTGAGGAGTTTAAATATAAATATAAATGTATGTGTCATACAAGATATATGCAAGAATAAGATTTATTCGAGAAGGCACTAAGGAAACACTCTGTTTTAATTTTCTGTGTATTACTTGTTGGTGAAGAAGACAATTACCTATGTAGAGATACTGCTTGCAGCCAATGATGCATGAAATTCTTTGTATAATATGATGTTATGGGGTAGGACTGGATAAGTCTGACTTCTTCCTACTCCATTCAAACATGTACTAGGTGTAAACAAACTGATTTTGGATTAGCATTGGTTGGATATGGGTAATTATGTGTGTGTGTTGCTGTCATTTGTTCTGTTCTGCATGTTTGAAAGAATAAATCAAATCAAATCAAATCAAATTTCCAACTTATGCAGTCTATGAAACACAAGAAAAAGAAAAAGAGGGAAATAAATAAATTAAAATTATCAATAATAATGATGATTACAGTACTACTAATAAAATCATCTTGTTACATTTCTAGAGGTTGGTGGGAATGTGCATGGCCTCAGCCCCAGGTATTTGGTTCAATTTGAAATGTGTTAAAAATGGTTCCATGTGTCATAAAAAGCTGATAAACTATTCTTGTGAGTAGATGCCATTTTTTCTAATGCATGTATTCTGATGTATTCTGTCAGAAGGTTGGTCCGGTGGTTTATGTGTAGAGATTTTTTTGATTTCCAGTTTTGAAAGATAGTTTTCTTGGCAACAGCTAGAGAAATGAGGAGTGGGTTTTTTTATTTATGTAATTGGTAGGTGGTCGATTTCTATGACATTACCGAGTAAGCAAAGTGATGGAGAAGGAGGGATTCTACAGCCCAAGATGGTGGAGAGTTTCTCTGTCACTGCTATCCAGAGGGAATGAACTGGTTGGCAGGTCCAAGTAGCATGAAAGTAACTGTCGGTGCAACCTAGAGTGCATTGTGAGCAGATGTCTATGTCGGTAAAACCCATTTTAAACATTTTACTTTGTGTAATATGGGTCCTATAAATGGTCTTGTATTGTATAAGTTGTAAGTTTACATTGATGGTCATAGAAAAGATGTTATTGCAAATATCTGTCCAGAAGTCGGAGTTGAGGGGGAGAGTTAAATCATTTTCCCATTTGAGTTTTGGTATTGTTATTGTTGAGTCTGTATTTGATATGAGTTTATATAGCTCGGATATTATTTTCTTGGAGGATGTAATTTTCATAATTTCTTCAATTAATTGGGAAGGTTGTAGTGGGTTATTGGTTACACTAATCTTTGATTTAACTATGGGTTTTAGCTGATTGTACTGGAGGTACTGTTCTCTCTGAACTCCGTACTTCTGGATCAGTGTGTTAAATGATATGAACTGGTTATTTTCAAATAGGTGATGTAAGTGAGTGATTCCTTTGTGTTGCCATGTTGGGAAATAGATAGGGTTATTATATAGTTGGAAATCAGGGTTGTGCCAAATTGGAGCGTATCTACATGGCGCAGGTGATGATTTAGTGATTTTGTTAGCTTTCCACCAGGCTGTCAGAGTTGAGAGGATTGTGATGTTCTTTCAGTAATTCATTTTCTTAATAGAGTTTGGTAGAAAAGGGAGGTCTGGGAGGTTATTTTTACAGTAATTTTGCTCTAATTCTATTTATGCACTGTTGTAACTGTCCTTCTGAATCCAATTGACTAAATATTGTAGCTGATTTGCCAAATAGTAATATTGGATACTTACCTGGCAGGGGGCTCAAACATTGCACCTGGAACATTTTTACTGCAAGATGACAGCACTAACCACTGCGTCAGCATGCTGCCCTTGTTGTCATATGTAGAAAAACATGTTAGCACCACGTATTCCATTGCTTTATGTCTAACAACTGCACTGCAACCTGCACACCTGAATACTAGTGTATTAAAAATGACAATGTTTATTTGCTGTCATCATATGGTGTCACCTTTTCATATCAGAAATGCTTTGTCAAATAGCATAGAAAACAAGACAATGTAGAACCTAGACCTCACAGGTTTTTACAGGGTCAGGGTACAAGAGGTTCCAGGTTACAGAGCATTAAGTTCCTGCATTAAGTTCATCACTCTAAAGTGCCTTCACCTGCTGGTCAATCACTCACACCTGTTTACCTCAGTATATAGCACCTCCTCACCTTGTGGGGAGCTGCCAGATTGTTCTGTGCCTAGCCTAAACTCTCCAGCGTTTATTCCATTGCCTGTTATTCTGAGAATGAAACCTTGCCTGTTTAACTGACTAACGATTTTTGCCTTGCCCCTATTGTTGGACTGCTACGCCCGTTATCGACACCCTGCCTGAAATACCAACCAAAGATTCTGCCTTGCGCTGTCTGCCTGTTTGACTGTTTCTCCTTCACCTGGGCTCTCCCACACGAACAAATAAACTTCATTCTGTTGTCTCAAAGTACTGGCCTTTTAATTGGGTTCACACCTCTACATTGACGGAAGCTGCACACGCCACTCCCTGACAAGAAAATTACATAACAGGATTTCAAACACTGTCAGTGACTTTACAGTTACACACTAGCTCTTATGAAACGAAAATATTCAAACCTTCATGAACTGACTGGTATGCACAAACAGAGAGAATAAGATGGGTGGTGGTGTGGCCTTGTACATAGATAAAAACTTTTGTTATAAGAAAGACAAAATTTGTTGTAAAAGAATGTTGTAATAAGCAGTATCTATAGAGCACCTGGAGCCAGCATAGAAAAATTTAACGACTGGCTGGAAGAAAATTACTTGTCAATAAGTCATAAATTAATGTTCATATGTGGTGACTTTAATATAGATTTGTTGAATCCTAACAAGCACACAGGAACTGAGGAGTTTATTAACACGTTATATAGATGTAGTTTACACCCAAAAATTACAAAACCAAGTAGATTAACAACCCAGCATGCAACACTAATAGATAATATATTTACTAATGATATTGACAGCAAAATGACAAGTGGATTACTTATAAAAGATATTAGTGATCATTTACCTGTATTTTTTGGTTTATGACTGCCAGTATAGAAAAGAAAGGCCAAAAACAAATCTTTTTTATAGGAGGGTGATGAATGAACATGCTGTAAGGAGGCTAAAAGAGGACTTTATGGGGCAAGACTGGGAAGCAGTTTACAAAGAGGAAGACTTAGACAAAGCATATGAGCAATTTTTAAATATATTCATGAAAGTATATGACAGGAACTGTCCTCGTAAGCAGTATAAAAACAAGAAGAATTACAGTGGGAAACCATGGATGAGTAAGAGATTACTGAATGCATGTAAAAAGAAGAATGCGTTATATAAGGAATTCATAAAGTACAGATCAAAGAAGGCGAAAGAAAAATATAAGTTATACAAGAAGAAATTAATTGCGTTATTTAGGATATGTAAGAAACTATATTACTCTAAAGTATTGGAGGATAATAAAAATAACATGAGAGGTACTTGGAATATATTAAATAAATTGATTAGAAACAGTACCAGCAGGAGTAACTACCCTCAAAATTTTATGGACAATGATACACCGGTCAACAGATTTGAGGATGTAGTTGAGACGTTTAATAGGTTTTTTGTGAATGTGGGTCCTGGTTTAGCAAGTAGCATTTGTACAGAC
>NW_018128341.1:61918-63490 GCF_001952655.1 Monopterus albus
ATATATTTTGGATGGGAAAGCACTATGCATTTTGTATTCTTCATTGATTTTATCATACTTAGAGTATGGCATTGAAAACTGGGGAAATACATATATAAGCTCACTTCAACCATTGTATATATTACAAAAAAGAGCGATAAGAATTGTGCATAAGATGGGGTATAGGGATCACACCAATGTAGCTTTCATACAGTCTAAATTGTTAAAATTTTTATTTAGTGGGATATAAGACTGCTGTGTTTTTGTATAAAGCCAGGAACAATTTATTACCTGGTGGAATTCAAAAACTATTTAATGAAAGGGATGGGGGATACAATTTAAGGGGTCAGTTAAATTTAAAAATTCATGTTATACGTACAACCAAAAAAAGATTTTGTATTTCCATAAGTGGGGTAAAACTATGGAATAATTTAAGTGTAGACATAAAAAATAGTAATAGAATTGATGAGTTTAAACATAAATATAAAGGTATGTGTCAATCAAGATATATGCAAGACCAGGCTCAATGATTAATTAGATGGAACATTGTGGGTGTGGTGTATGAATGTTAACACTATGTAATAATTCTTTAGTATATTACTTGTGTGGTGTAGAAGATAATTATTTAAGAATGTAATTATGTAAGAATGTTAACACTGTTATAATTTTTTTGTATAATATTTGTGTGGTATAGAAGAGAATCATTTACTGCTTGCAAACCAATGATGGTAAGATGATGTCATGGGGTAGGACTAGATAAGTCTGACTTCTTCCTACTCCATTCATGCATGTACTAGGTATAAGCAAATTGATATTGGATTATGTGTAAAATTATGTGTGTTGTCATATCAACTGTCTTTACATGCTTGAAAGAATAATTCAAATCAAATCAAACTGACTTGAAAAATCACTAATATAGTAGTAGAACTCAACATACCGTAGACTCTGTTGTTATGGAAAAAGTGAGTTACAGAATACAAGAGGAAATAGATGAATGAAAAACTGCTTGTCAAGCTTGAAAGGAAAAGGACATGCAGTGGGATGATCCTTCTACCCTGCATTCTCATTCTTTCCCTGGTTGTTCCGCACTTTCTGTCTCATTGACATACAGATGAGAGACAATGATTTTCAAGGTGGTACAGGGAGAAAGAGAAAGCACGATTTGAAGCTCAACTATCTGTCTAACTCTCTCATATCAGAGAAAAAAATGGAACAATTGATTTTCTGTCTGTTTCTCTCTCTGCCGGGAATATTAAAACAGACAGTGAAGCTTCACACATACCACTGCCCCCATCTTCCCCTTCCTCTCCTCCTCTCTCTACCTGATCTCCTCCCTTCTGCAGACTCTCTGCATCAACGCACCCCCTCCCATTACTCCATAACTTAACTCCATCCAGGTTACTCATACCCACCATGGTTCCTTCTTCTTTGATTTGATGTCCTCCAACATCATCATGCCATCTTTTCAAATTCTCTAAGGGATCCAGAATGTGGCTGTGCAAGTGGACAGTGGGCCTACATCTCCTGGACATGAAGGTAGAGGTCAGGCTTTGATACAGACAAGGAGGGTAAAGAAGTATAGAGATGAAAATT
>NW_018128341.1:63507-66013 GCF_001952655.1 Monopterus albus
AGGGAGGAGATTACTTACTTTATAGCTCCAGGCAGTGTTCTGTCAAGTTTCAACTTCTCCTCCCAGCATTTGGCTTCACATTCATCCCAATCTGAAGAGTCTGTGTATTTTGCTATCCTGCTGAGAATTTTAAGGCTCATTCACATTTGTGGATCACATCCCCATTCATTTGTTACCTTCTACAGTTAGAAAAAGATAGGATGTGATGTGATGCCCAGCAAAAGGTGTATATACAGTACACAACCCTGTCCCCAGAGTGGTATTTGTACACATGTATTTTGTGTTTATTTTAGCATTAATGACAACAATGAGGAAGTAGATTTCACATTTGTTCATTTAATTCAAATAGAAGGATAAGATGATGATTATATATATATACTTCTCTTACTGTATATCAACAAATCTCATGTGCAGATCCAAACCAAAAATGAATTCATCCTACTAACAAGAACTGTATATCCTGTGTCTGATATACAATAGCTTCCTTGACAGATGTCCTTAGAGACTGTGAATCATTAAGATGGCGGAAATAAACCAGGTCAGACTAGAGATTAGGGAACTGAAATCATCACTATGAAGCAAAAAAGGCTTGTCATGTTAACAGAAAATATTTTGTAAGTCCATTAGTGCCATAAACAGGTTGCCTTCACTTACAGCACCCTGGAAAGCTGATGTTTCTTTTTGATCACAGGCCAATAGCAGCCGATACTGGCTTTTCACCCTCTCCTGGATGCTCCAGACACTGGCTAATGCCTAAAGAAAGGAGCGGTGTCATCTTGTCATCAACCTTTTATTTATCTCCAAAATAGTGAGGGGGTTATGTGCTTGTGTTTGTCATATTGCATTCATTCATACATTTTTTAATCCCCTTCCGACAACATTTTTACAAGAGGGGTGTGATTTGATGGATTTTAAACCGCTTTTATTTCTTCTCCTTATTTCCTCCATTTCATGTTTTCCCGGGTGAGCCCCTTGACTCAACAGAGTTTCAGCAATATAGGTTTTGTATTAACCAAAGCCATATCAAAGGTTGCTATGCAGGGTGTAATTTCTTGCTTTCATTCATTCAATTCATCAATTTCAACCAAACTGTACAATAGAACAAGGTGTGTATGTGTGTTTCATACTTTTTTCTGTAACTTTTTTATTGTTTGTCAAATTTCATTCATTCTTTTTGGATCTCTGTGTTAAATGGGAGAGGATGAAGGCAAGTGTGTGCATGTGTCTGCATATTTTTGTATCACTTTCTTACTTTTGTTTCCCCTTCTTTTCTATATTCCTATGCCTTCTGTTATTACATAAGCCTTTTAGGCTGCACAGTTATGGTGGTTTGGGTCAATCACATCGGAAGGTAAGAACTACAACTCTGTCATTGTCTGATGTAATTTTATGTCTCTCCGCTGTCTTTTTAAAATGTAACTTCTAAAAAGATTAGGTAACACCTAATTTTAGAGGTCCATAAATTTAAATTTGTTTCCATACAACTCCCTAAGAGGTTTTCTGGAAAGGGCCATGTCATTTGGTATTAGTTATGGGTAAATTTAGTGAGTGATCAGTTGGTACATTTCTGGCTGCTAAGCTGGCACAAACCTGAGTCTTTTAGAGTACAGAAGGTGAACTACACATGCTGTTCACAAACAATTAGCATAAATGAAGAATAATGTTTCAAATAATAAACAAGTGAATTAATGAATATACATTTTAGACAGAGGTTTTGCACAGAATGAGAACTTAGAATTGCATTCAGACCTTGCCATAGCTACTTTACAGTGACCAAAAACTTGCAGTGTACCAATGGATGAGTGCTGAGTGCTGTGAGTGTTGTTTTATGATAGATAAAAAAAAATAAAAGTGAATCATTCCTTTAATGTAGGAGTTATGGAACATTTCTACTTGTAACATGAGTTATATGTTCATACAAAAGCTCATGGATTTGTACAATTTGATGGTGCACATTTATTAGTAAATCCAGGTCCAAGATAAGTCTGTCCGTTTGTGGCAGCACTACCAAAGATTGTATCAAACTCAGAAGAAATATAAAGGAAACTATAGTCCCATTTGGATTGGGTTAGTTGCTCTGGGTAGGGGAAATTTATCTTCCTTCCGCTTCTCCTTAATTTGAATCCAGATTGACCGTGTGATCATTTCCCCTCTCAAACCTGGTATTAATTTCAGATGCAATTACCAGATCATTTTCTGGCACCCTAGTGGTCTGATAATTTGCAACATTTTGCATCTTTCGCAAATGATTTCTGTACCGGAGGAGATACTGCTTGATTACCAATGAGTCCTACAATATTTATGTATGAACAAGAACCTGTGGATGTTTTTGAAGAGACTTTATAGAATTTTACCCAACCAGGAAATAAATATACCATTATACAATATAAATACAATATAGGTGACAAGAGGAGCTAATGTCAAATGTATACAGACCTTCATGAGTGCAAGACTATTCCTCTTATACACATTCAGAACCAACCATACGTGTGCGTGTATATATATA
>NW_018128341.1:66259-85364 GCF_001952655.1 Monopterus albus
TCCCACATCCTCCGTATGAAACCCCCCCTCTCTAGAAAAGATGTACAAGGTGAAGGCACAAGTGGTCCCCATGGTAATAGGAACATTGGGGGCTGACCCCCAAACTGGGAGAGTGGCTCCAACAGATCCCAGGAACAACATCTGAGATCTCTGTCCAGAAGAGTGCAGTGAGAGTATGGTCGATGTGAACTGAGTTACCACTGGAGTATGTTGAGTCTCAAATATCACTTACTGGCCAAGTAAACAGCTGATGCAAAGAGCCCTCCTGCCCCTTGCAGGCCACCCTGAATAGTTTGCAACAGAGATGTCTGGACAACTCTACAAGCACCAAACCTTCAACAGCGATAGCTAAGTGGCTGGCTACAGCTTGCAGGCTGATTAATGTTATGGAGGACAAGGGTCTGCTTGAAATAATTCACACCCAAACACTGCATGTATCAATTGTCTTCGAGAGCCACCACTGTAACCAAGCTACACAACCTGTATGAAGATGAGAAGGTGTTGGGACAGACAAACATGGCTGTGCTCACCGGAGACTACTGGACTTCTCTCAGTAATCCCAGTTACCTCAGGGTCCCTTTAAGATATATTTAGAACCAGTGGTGGAAAAAGTACTCAGATCCTTTACTTAAGTAAAACTAGCAATACAACAGCGTAAAAATACTCTGTTACAAGTAAAAGTCCAAGTTAAAAATATTACTTAAGTACAAACATTTTAGCATCAAAACATATTTAAAGTACTTAAAGTAAAAGTAGTCATTATGCAGAATGGCACATTTCACATTCCTGTATAACATATTATTGCATTATAAGTACTGATGCCCTATTGTGTACATCACATTTAATGTTACAGCTGGAAAAGATGGCTCTAGTTTTAAATAGTTTATATGCATTTAATTATCTGATCACCTGCTGTTTACCGACCTTCTGCTTTTGTTCCCATTTTGATCAATGGGGTCTCATAAGTAGACTGTATTTTTGGTATTAATATGGTTTTGAAAAGTAATTAATTCTATCAAGTAATTAAAGCTATAAAATAAACACAGTGGAATGAAATAAAAGTAATATTCATTCATTCACTACCGCTTAGTCCCTGAACGGGGTCACGCCGGAGCCAATCCCGGCCAGCAATCGGGGTACACCCTGGACAGGCCGGCAATCTATCGCAGGGCTAACACATAGACAATGCCAGACACACACACATGCACTCCTATGGGCAATTTAGAGACACCAATCAACCTAAGCTGCATGTCTTTGGACTGTGGGAGGAAGCCGGAGTACCCGGAGAGAACCCACGCAAGCACGGGGAGAACATGCAATCTCCACACAGAAAGGTCCCAGGTGGGACCGAACCCGGAACCTTCGTGCTGTGAGGCAACGGCGCTAACCGCCGTGCCACCGTGCTGCCCGTAAAAGTAATAAAAGTAGTAAAATGAAAATACTAGAGCTGAGCATTATTTTCACATTTAACACATTACTTAATTAACGCCGACAATTATTTCATTGCACATTAACGCAGTTTTGTTTAATATTATCATTATTTTGAACATCTGTTGCTCACTGACTCTGAATATACATAAATACAAACCATGGTTCACAGGAGGGGCAGAATGTTGATCAGTACTGGCTTGGGATGGACATCATCACGTGTCTCAACCAATGAAAGCATTTGGGAGTTGTATGGAAAGGAGAGGACTACAAAAACGACAGCGTTACAGCATGCATGAATTGTTGCTCTCACTGGAGACTACTGGACATCGCTGGGTAACTATAATTACCTCAGAGTTACAGTACATTATACCAATGAACAGTGGGAGCTCTATTCACATGCTCTAACTGTAATGAAAACAGAAGAGAGACATTTTGCTGAAACATGTGCAGAGCATTTCATTCATGTTGCACAGCAGTGGAACATTTCAAATAAAGTCAGCACACTTAGTACAGATAGTGCAAGAAATATGATTGCTGCTGCGAGACATCTGCCTTTTGAACATGTCCCCTGCGTTGCGCATAGTCCCCATCGTTCTGTCAGTTTCTCTGCAGAACAGTGCTTTCGACAATGTCCTTGCCAAATGCAGAAAGGTTGTGGGCCACTTTAAACACAGTCCAGCAAGTGCTGCAGAATTTGAACAACAAATTGAACACCTTATTTGTTTAAAGTGTTTGCAAACCAAATGTTATTGCTCTTTTGTTCATATAGCAGTACTTTTAAAATAAAAGTGCACAATACACAACTTTTGAATTCATTATTGAATGCTGCTCATATCAATGCAGTTAATCGTGATCAGTCACAGAAAATTATGCTGTTAACGCCATTATTTTAGCCGTTGCCCAGCACTAGAAAATACTTCAGTAAGGTACCTCAAAATTACACTTAAGTACTGTACTTGACTAAATGTATTTAGTCCACCACTGTTTAGAACAGATTAAAAAGTGTGATTAATCATGAGTTAATTATGCCAAATCATACAATTAAAAATTTTAATCAATTGACAGCACTTCTCTCTCTATATATACACATGCGCACACACACCTACACACACACGCACACACTAATGAAGGTCATGGGGGGCCAGAGCCTATCCCACACACACACACACACACACACACACACACACAGAATAGAAAACGACTGCAAAAAAACCATTCACACCCAAATACCGAAATAGCTACAGTAAATACATACATGCACACAATGAAAACACAGCATTGGCAAATATATATGGGATGCAGACAATGACCAGCATTAATTATTATATTTAGATATTAACCAACACCCCTATGCTGTGTTACTGTATACATACAAATGTTAGCAGACAGATGCACCCACAGCAGATTCCTATTCCATCTGAACTCTTCCAGCAGCACTAATGATGCTGCTGTCTCTGTAGTGAAGATCAAATTCTCATCAGCTCTCCGGAGCATCATTAGTCACACTTTCCATAAATTACAAAGTACCACTGGACCCAAAATAAATATTTCTACCCGCATTTTCATCAGCCCATGATCCTGATCAATTCACACTCAGCCGTGCATTATTAATATACTATTTCAGCCATCCGTGTTTATGAAATGAAGTGCTTAATATATCACAGAATTGTGGAACTTCCCTCTAGTCAAATGCTGAAATATGTGCTGAGGTGGAAGTTTAATTCTTGCCTTGGCCAAGTCTGAATGGAGAGATCAGGGCCAGGGGGAATTACACATATCAGCATCCCATGAAACTAGCACCAAGAGGTAAACCTGATCACATTTTATTGCACCTCACTGTACATCAGTAATGACCTATGACCACTGGCCCTAGACCTTCTATCCACCCTTAACTTGGCAAGAAAGAACTACTTGGCTCACGGTATATGACCAGCTGCTCACACGTGACTGAATGTACAGCATATTAGAATTTTTTTAAGCTTACTGAAAGAGTACAATACTGTCATTTTCACCTCTACCTGACAGAGCTGCTGGCCGTCATCATTATTTTATCAATTGCTCTATCATGGATTTGTGAAGCGTCCTTTGACTTCATATTCTTTGCATTCACTACTTGATAAAATCAATAATGGCGTTAACAGCATAATTTTCTGTGACTGATCACGATTAACTGCATTGATATGAGCAGCATTCAATAATGAATTCAAAAGTTGTGTATTGTGCACTTTTATTTTAAAAGTACTGCTATATGAACAAAAGAGCAATAACATTTGGTTTGCAAACACTTTAAAAGGTGTTCAATTTGATAAGTGTATTTTATTCTGAAAGGTTTTTTGTGGGTAGCATGTTACAGATATGTGCAGGTGGGCCAGCTTTGGGATGCAAATATCACAAGACTTTCCCTGATGGTTAATGAATGGTTCTCATTATAGAACAGTTCTTTCACTTCCCTAGCCTAAGTAAATAAATAAATACATGTAAAGCTGTACATTTCTAATGACAGGTCACCAGCCACATTAACCTTCCCAGTGTTGATTGTTTGTCGTGTCTTGATGCTCTTCTTTTCTAATTCTACTTTCTTGTTCTCTCTCCTCTATCCACTCACCCCAACCGGTCAACGCAGAAGGCCGCTCACCAAGAGCCGGGGTCTATCGGTGTCTGCCATTAAAGGGAGGTTTTCCTCTCAAATGTTGCCAAGTGTTTGCTCAGGGGGGATTTGTTGTTGTTTTTCTATAATATTGTAAGGTCTTGACATTACTATGTAAAGTGACCTGAGATTAATTTTGTTGTGATTTTGTGTTATACAAATAAAATTGAATTGAATACACATACATAAATATGTAGGTGTGTGTGTTGTGTGTGCAACTCTGTAGATGTATGTCACTATGTGGTGAGGTTCAACAGTGGAGGAAAACTACAATCAGCCACAAGAGAGACTGGGAGGGAGGAGTGAAAATGAAGGTCAAAGAGTGGAAAGGAAACAGGGAGGTAAAGAACAGAAATCTGGAGTGACTTTAGCAGGAAGAGGTCAGTTTTTTTCTTTCTTTTTTACACACCTAACCTGAACTATGGAAGGCTCACGTGATTTTTAGGCATAGGATAGTAAATGGTCTTGGTAAATGGTCTTATACTTGTATAGCGCCTTTCTATGCTTTTACAGCACACTCAAAGCGCTTTCACACATTATTCAGCCTTTCACCCATTCGCACTCCCAAGCACTCACGCATTCACACACCGGTGACATCACCGGGAGCAACTGGGGGTTTAGTGTCTTGCTCAAGGGCACCTCGACATGTTGACTGGACAGATATGTGAATTTGCTTAGCAGTGTTAGGTATTTTTTAGTCAGATAGATATTGGTTAGATATTTGTTGTATTAGAAATGTTTAGTGGAGACAGGATGTCTAGTTTAAATGCTTAGTCATTGTCATGAGATTTTAGCAGGGTGTACGTGGGCAAGGATAACTAGATAGAAAAGTTTGATTGTCAGCAGGCAGGATGATTGTTATTATTATTATATGTTTAGCCGTAATTTTAATCATAATATCTTCCTAGGCTTAATGTCCGGACATGTCCCTGAATGTCCTGTATGTTCTTAGATACACACCACTTAATCAACACTCACACACATTGATTTTCTCCATGTTTTGACTACTGCTACGGTCAGCTGTAAAGCTGGCATATCAGGTGACATCACGGTTGGGGGTCTTTCATTCTTCATCTGCCTGTGCGCAGTATTGGAGGTGGAAGATACCCGGGCGTGTAATGTTAATTTTGCCTGTGATCCTTTGAATAAACCAGCACGGTTTTTTGTATCCAAGTGGACCGCCTCGTCTCTCTGAGTTCCTGGTTAAGAGAACTGGAAAAAATAGCTTTCAGCAGTATCGATGTGCAGTAAAGCAGTAAAGTAGTACAATAATGATATATTACCAACATTTTGATATTGTTATGAAGCTGACATTTTTTGCAAATAGAGAGTTGAGAAACTATGCGACTTACAAAGGTGACTGAATTTTGTTTAATACAAATGCTTGACTGCAGTTTCAAAGACATGCTGGAGGATAAAGAAATGTTCTGGTTCTCCATTTAAGCACTGCTGTCTTAAGAATGTTAATGTTATCTTGACCTACACATGTATATACATTTGTTTTATCTAATATAATTTGGATTGTTGACTCTGGTTATTGAAAACCTTTTTAAGGTCAATTTCAGGGTTTTCCTTTTTCCACATGTGGACTATTTCAAACCAGATCGAGATCCAAAACCACTATACGCAGACATGGCAAATTAGAACTACACTATACGGAGTTGTACATCTGTATGTACATATATATGATGATATGTGACTCTTTGTTCATACACATTAGGGCAACTCGTGCTTATAGCCTGAGTGTATCTAGCCATGGGGGTTTCATGTCAGTGACTTCTGTGCCGGCCCCAAGCCTGGATAAATAGAGAGGGTTGTGTCAGGAAGGGCATCCGGTATAAAAACGTGCCAAATTTAATCATGCGAATTGGATTCGCTGTGGCGACCCCTAATGGGAGCAGCCGAAAGTTGAGTAGTAGTAGTAGTAGTAGTAGTAGTAGTGCTTATAGACTGAGTGCTTGGGTTGGGTTGGGGGACTTGGAGGGGTTATTTTTATATTAATTTTATATCATAACTAACAATAATCAGTTTTAAAATTATAAAAAAATCTAAATGATCAGTATTTTAAAATTAAAGTACAACCCTTTTATTCTTTGTGTACCACTGCAAACATTCTTACAATGTTTCCTGGGGAAACTACTTAAAACATGTCCTTTTAGTGGCTTCTAATAAGTAATTGTTGGCATCATTTTTATAAACAGTAGGATAGGAGCATATTTGTGCAAATAGCAGCTGTAATCAGAACCAGTTATCGGATATGAGGATATGAACACTGAGCAAGGGGTTTTATTTTTATCTTCTTTCACCTGTCAGTTTATGATCTTCCTAAACCATCAAACACGTGTCAGTATCAGCCACAAGGGCTCCTTTATTCAACAATTGCCTGACAAAACTGGAAAGTGCATTATAATTGTTAGGTATTTTTAGTCAGATAGATATTGGTTAGGTACTTGTTGTATTAGAAATGTCTTTAGTGTAGACAGGATGTCTAGCTCAGGCTGTTAAATGCTTACTCATTTCCAGGAGTTACTCCAGGTTGTTTATGTTCAAGGATAACTAGATAGAAAGTGGCTACTGTATGATATGTTTAGCCGTAATCTTAATCATAATATCTTCCTAGGCTTAATGTCCGGACATGTCCCTGAATGTCCTGTATGTTCTTAGATACACACCACTTAATCAACACTCACACACATTGATAAACTCCATATTTTGACTACTGCTACAGTCAGCTGTAAAGCTGGCATATCAGGTGACGTCACGGTTTGACGTGCCTGTGTAGAATGGGGTTAGCCCAAACCAGATATAATGTACAGGCCTGTTGGGTTCGGGGTCTTACATTCTTCATCTGCCCGTGCAGTTTGGAGGTGCAAGATGCCTGAGCGTGTAATGTTAATTTTTACCTGTGTTTATGGAATAAATCAGCACTGTTTTGTAGTTACTTGGACTGCCTTGTCTCTCAGAGTCAGTATGGTAAAAAGTACCGGGTACAACATTCTCAAAGTGCCAGTCTCACTCTTTGGAACTATAGCTAGCCTTATCCCCTCTGCTCAAGGTTGTCCTGAGTCCTGCCTGACAGAAATACAACACCCAGTAACTATTTCAAATGATATCTGGTCCCTGACAACACTTGAACAACTTTTCTTCTTTCTTCTGTGTTGTCTTTTATTCTACTCCCCTCTGTTTTGTTCTTTGGGACTGTAAATTGTTTTTTGATGGGGCCACAACTTCTCCTTGAGATTGTCATTGGTTTTCCTATTAAAGGCAACTTATGATAAAGTTTGGTCTGTGGAGAGAGGGCAGGCAACTCAAGCCTACTACAGTAGTTCATCTATCTCTGATTTTGTGTGTGTGCCTGTCAGTGCTTTGGAATGTAAAGGAATGTGCAGTTGTTACTGGGAACAATACATAAGAATATATTAAACCTACAGTCATGTCCACAAGAATACCTTCCATTCAAATAATGTGATCATTTTCAAACCAAAAAATAGATTTAAAAATTGCAGAGGAAGAAAACACTACTTTTAGTCATGTTTGTCCTGACTTACACTGCTGTGTAGCAATAATTTTAAACAGTTAAACACCTGTGAAAGAGTGATAGAGAGGGTGGAAAATATGATAGAGAGAAGGTGGATCTTAGTCTCATGTCTGTGTATTAAATACATATTAAATAAATAGAGCTGGAACCAGGTTGTCAAAATGTAAAACACCAGGCAATGAGGAAGAGGAGCCAAATGCGGTCTAGTAGACAGGCAGGTAATGCAAAAACTGTCTATTATAACATAAGGGTAGTAGGCTAGAAGCAAAATCCAAAAATTGGCAGAGTCTAAGAACAGAGAAATGAACAATCAAAACACGAGAAACACTAAGGAATGAAACAAGTTGAAGGCTGAGGCTGACCGAGAGCACAAAGCTACAAGTAAGCTCCACAGCTAATCCAGTAATGACACAATGGAACAGAGCAGAATGATGACTGCTTCTAATGTCTCTTATATGATTACTCCTTAATCCTTGATCCTTGCTCGACCTGGAAGCTGTGCTGGAAGTTTTGTGTGGACCGAGATGCCCCTTTATCAGAAATCAATTGGTGATTGCGTGCTTCAGATGAAGGATAGGAGGAAAGTACATCTCATGTCTCTGAAAATGTGTTTCCTAGAGTCCTCTCTCCTTGCATTTTCTCCTTGCATTTTTTCTTCACAGCTTACGTATATAGGTGAGACTAAGATGCAAGTAAAAAACACAAATGAGGGATACATGTTTTTATATAGGCTGCTGCTTTCTCACTTGTGTCTTTTCCTGGTGTCTTAGTCCTGCCTGTGCAAGACATAAGGAAAAGGAGCGAGGAGAGATGAGTCAAGGAAATGTTAGAGTAGAGTAGAGTAGGTACTTTATTGATCCCACAGTGGGGAAATTTCTGTGTTACAGCAGCAATAGAGAACAACCAACATAACACCATAAGAACAGACACCACCATAAGAACAGGACTTCATAAAAACACAGAAAAGAACACAATGAGGACACAGCTGCTGTAACTTGCTGCCACTCCGCACAGCGCAACAAAGAACACTTAGTCTTAAAATAAACAGTTACATAAAGGCAACAAAGCATTAGAACCGATACACACAAGTAGCGTCATCAGAATGTTACATTTTACACAGCACAAATAAACAAATCAAAGGCACCTAAAAACAGGACAGAGGAGCACTGGAGAGAATCAGGAACAGCAGTAGAGACTAAACAACCAGGAAATCAAGAACAATTGAATATTATTAACATGTTATTAACAACATAAGACATCCTTTCCTTCTTTCTTCCATCTGAAGCATCCGGTCATCAACAGATTCCTGATCAAGAGGTGTGTTGGTCCACAAAAGACTTCCGTGAAGAATGCACACATGTATCCCCCACTCAGGGCTCCTCCAGCAGCTTCCTCACTCCTCAGATCCAATGTGAGAGGCAGACAAAAAGTCAATTTCACAATCCAGACCAGACCTAGCTAAAATACTGTGGTTTGTTTTATATATCTGGGGGATTTCATGGCTTTTTCTCCTTCCAGATTACAGGTCTAGTTAAAAAAGCACCATACTTATACCCAAACCTGGAACAGATCAATAAGTAGACTCCAGCAGTAAAATTGCTGTTTATTCATTTTGATAAAATAAGTAAATAAATTGAGGGCTCATTTAACTCAACTTGATTTAAACAGTGGTAAAGTTTTTACTATGTTGTCTAGTACCAGTTTTACAGCTTGTTTGGATTAACTAGATGTGGCAAACCCTCCTACTCCAGAAGCAGAGGCTACAAATTGGAAGTGCTGTCGCCAGCTGGACACAGTAATATAAAATTCTGTTGCCCAGCATGGGTGATCTGTTATTAGGGCTAAAGTGACTATTAATATTCCAGTCCAACACCAACAAAGAGAGGTAGCACGACATACATGTTATTCCTATACCCAGAGACAGAAAAATATTTTTACTGCAGGTACTACAGCAGAGCAGTAGCACAGCAGTTCTCAGTTTCCCATAACTTAATTCAAACTGAGGGCTAAATTGAAGAGTTTAGGATCTGTTATGTCCCACCTCTGCTTTCTGAACAAATAAGTCAAGTTCAAGTCAAGGCTTCCAGATCAAGTTTGTAAGTTTATCACACAGTTTTGTTCTGGTTCCCTATTTACTGTACTGTTCTCTATTGTTTAGCTGTCGAAAATGTGAGTGGGTGTGAGATGCCTCACAGTAACCTGTGGAAAGGCTGCAAGAAAGAAACTTCAGGCTTTCAATTGAATGTTTCAAAGCTCTAATCCTGAACACAGGGATAAGTGACTTGACAGTCAGTGACACTGTTCAACAGACCTATCAAAGCTGTGTAACTGTGACTGTGAAGTTTTAGTGCTGAGAAAACTTTCCAACATAACACATTCCACTCCAGTCTATCTGACATCTCTGAAATGCAGGAGTCCACTTTTTAAAAGAAACCGTGTGCACATGTAGAGTACAGTGTAAGTGTATGTGTGTGTTACTTCACCCTCTGTGTTAGTACACAGACTTGGCATGAGTTCTGTGTGCTTAGCTTTTCAGAACTGGTTTTTACTTGTGTGCCAGCACCAGGTTTATTAATCGTTAGGGAAACAGCAGCTGAGGCTTAATTGACTTTATTTTCAGTTTCTTTCTTTCTTTTGTTTGGTATTTTCTCTTTCAATGTATTTTTGCTATAGAGTGAGGACATTTTGGCTTTCTGAAACAAACTAGAGTTAGGCATTTAGTTCTGATGGTTGAGGTTAGGGTGAGGGGCTAGGGGATGCATTATGTCAGTGAGTGTCCTCATTAAGATAGAAGTACAAGTATGTGTGTGTGTGTGTGAGAGATCCACACATGCACACATACACACAAAGGTCATTTTCTGAGGTGAGAGTCCTACCCGTCCCTGGTTATTGATAAAACACTGATTGCGCAGCCGCCTATTATGACTTGTGGGTAAGTCTTCGTGGAACTTTCTGATGGCAAGATCATTTTTCTTGATGACAGCTAACATAAATGTCATCCTGTGCTCTGCTTTTCTTTTTCTTTCTTTCTTATTTTGAAAGCCTCCCATCCTTCAAGAAGCCAGCCAAACTGCAAAGATGAAATACAACCCAATGCAAATGCAAACAGTATGAGTGTTTTTTGTTTGTGTGCATACTGTGTGTGTGTGGTTTTTCTCAGTTGTCTTTCCTTTCCATTAATCAGCATTAGCAACATCTGTGATTAGATCTGAATGATGAGAGATAAATTGTTGTGTCTAATTTCGACATCAAACACCGCTGAGACTTAGGTTGATTGGTGACTAAATTGCCTGTAGGAGTGAATGTGTGTGTGTGTGGTTGTTCGTCTGCATGTTGACCCTGTGATGGACCAGCGAACTGTCCAGGGTGTACACCGCCTTTCGCCCAATGCCAGCTGGGATTGGCTCCCCCCCCCCCCCAGCGACTCCCTTCGGGACAAAGCGGTATAGAAAATGAGATGAGATGAGACACCACTGAGACTGGAGTTCTCTTACTCCAAACCCAGTCATATCCAGCAGTCGGGCAACACTTAATGGTCCAGTACTAAGCATCCCTCATATTCTGAGATGAGAGTATTTTCATACTGTATCATATCTTATGTTTACAAGGGTTAAAATGTGATGATATTTATTGGTAAGTGAAATTAGTTTTAGAAATAAGTCACATCACATCAAAACACTACACGTCTGATTTGCCTTTGAGAGCCACCACTGTAACCAAGATACACAACTTGTATGAAGACAAGAAAGCTACAAAATTGGCCTTATACAAGAAATTGCATATTATGACCAATATTCATGTTTTTAGATAATTAGATGTCATGATGTGAGGTGCAACAGGACAAGTTGTGTTCTTTCTATTGATGTTTATGACTGATAAAGCTGCCCATAAATAGTTGCAAACATCCTAAAAGTGATTGTGAAGTTAAAACAACATCTGGATTATTTCTGTTGTTGCTATTAACCAACAGTTGGCCCCAACCCCTCCTTGGACATGACATGAATCACATTAGCCAAGACCCTTTTTTCAGGGGAGTGCTGGCCCTGAGCAGAGCACAGGGGACACATTTAACTGTGACACATAGCTCATTAGATCACAGAGGTCAGACTCCCTGCACTACTGGCCACTTCATCCCTGTAATGGGCACTAGAGCATTTGCAGGGTTTTTGGGGGATGGGGATATGTGCTGCCCCACAAAGCCTCATCAGTTTACTGAGGCTCATTCCAATGGGAGCACTGGAGCTGTCTGAGATGTGACTGGAGGATGACCTTGAATGGGTTGTTGGCATTTTGGGGAGGAAAGTGAGCTTAATACAAAGCTGCTAATGCTTGTGGCTTCCATAGATCTTGTTCCCTCCCTCCCTTTCTTCTTGCTGTGTTTGGATCCCTCTATTTTTTCATGATTGGCAGAGCCTGGTATTCCAGTTTATTCAAAAACTCTTTACCTCACCATTTGCAAACATCTAGCCAACCTGCTCAAAGCTGAAAACCTGCCCACATGAAACTGCTGTGTTCAAGTTGAGGGCTTTAGAGTTTTCTTCTGTTGAGCAAGTTAACTAACTCACCCAATGAACCTCACAAAGTAGCTTTTGTTGGCCGAGTCCTGGTACAATGATTTATGATTGGCCAGTGAGGGATCCGGTGGTGATCCATCATGGTTGGAGATGGGGATCATTGAGATGAATGAATCTGCTCAAGATTCACTCATTATCTCAGGACCAGGATTTATGCCCGACCCTTCGTCTTCAATTACCCCAGCACTTGCACACTATCAACGTTTGCATGGGTTGTGATGAATAATCAGCAGAGGGATTTCTAATTGCTCCTCTCAGAGTTTATTGAAGATTGTTGATGAGAGGAGGTTTTCATAGGGGCATATTGACATCAAGTTGTTTTTTTAGAGCTTATGCTTTTATTATTATTTTTTATGATTATGCAGTGGTGGTTTTAAATTTTTAGGCTGTTGTCAAGCATTTGAGGATACTTTCCAGCCAAAATATATTAACCAGATAGTGCTAGTTCTATTTGTTGTAGTCACAGCTGAAGCTGACGAATACCTAATGAGGGGACATCAATGATGGGATAACTGTTAAATACTAAAAGGGGAAATTCACTGCCCATACTGCTTCTTAAGATGCAAATGAAATATTTCAAAAGTGCTTCTACTGCTGTATCATCAAAACCAACTTTCACATGAATGATGAAAATATTACCAGTCCTTAAATCACTTATGTGTTGGGAACAGACAGTGCTCTGTACTTCTGCTTGTTGGCAGAAAAAATATATTCAGGGGCCGGTTTCACAATGATAGACTCTGACTATGGCTTAGATCTAACTAATAGTCAGGCTGTAGATTAGATAAGCATCTAACTTTATCTTTTGCACAAAGCTGTTGTTAAGGTTTAGTCCCCCTCACCAGGAGGGTGAGGGAGAACTGAGGTTGGACTCAAGAGTGCTGACCCAGATGCTAGTAAAAAAAAAAACAGGTGGTTTATTGGTGGGATTACAAAAAGGAACTGAGTCAAGGAGCACATACAACCAGGGCTGAGCAAATACGGCTAAGGAGAACAGGACGACCAGGGGAGAAGACAGGCTAACGGCAAAAAAACAGGAGAGTGGGAGGAACAGGACGGACAAGGGAATAGACAAACTACCCAGGAGGTTTGGTGAATGAAAAAGGACATCCACAGCACAGGAACTGTCAGTGTGGACAACACAAAACATTTAACCTACGTACAAACTGAGATCCACAGCACAGGAACTGTCAGCATGGAAGTCAAATGACGTGCCACATACCACGACTATAGGTCAGTTACGGGGTATGCAAATTAGGTATGTTTATGCTAGTTAATGCTCTGGCGACGACGGAGCATCTGCCAGAGGTATAAATAAGGAGAAGGTAATCATCGGGATACACCCCAACTGTGCGCACCGACAAACGAGTCGCTAATTACTGAAAGCAACACAGCTGAGGTGCAGATGCCGCAGGATCGAGAGAGCAGAGGAGAGAAAGGCGGAAGAGAGGCAGGTCGCGTCGAGTGGACCTGACAGCTGTTTAACTCTTGACTATCTCAAGTAGGACTAATATGCTATGAAAGTCTGAGTAAATAAAACTTTAAACTTTAATTAAACTTTTTTCATACTAAAAACATGGGGGACTGAACACTTCACACAGAAAACTTCAGTCTGGATGAATTTTAAAGTTAACTAAAGGGATATTTTACTGGGAAAAACTAGAATGTAACATCAACAATGACAATAATAATAATAATAATTAGATTTGGAAAAAAACTGTGGCCATTGTAATCAGTGTTAATCTAAGAGTAGACATCAGCTACATTCAAAAATGATATTAAAATATATGGCACAAGATTTCCAAAAAAGAAAGAAATATAAAAAAAAAAAAAGTCCCAAAACCTCATGACGACCACAAGAAAATCTTAAGACACTACTGAAATGGTACTGTTTTGGGGGATAAAAAATGGACAGGAAAGCAAAGTATATTAGTAAGTGGCAGTTGCTTTCTGACAGGTGTTTGGGTATGCTAATGCTTTAATGGTTTGTAAACCTTGGGCCTCATTTATCTACTATGCGTATGCACACTTTTGTGCTTAAACAATGTATACAAACATTTCAGTGCATAGAAGGTGATTTATCAGTATCCTATTGTGCGTGCAAATTTAGTATCCCTTTTGACCATGTGTATGCATAGACACTTTGTGGAGAACATAATCACAATAAGGCCTACACCGATCACCCATCACTCAACTTAGTGGAACATTTTATTCTTTTGAAGAAAGGGAAATCATTTGTTGCAGTGTGAAATTGAGTTGATTTAGATTATTTAGATTACTTATTTTATGCTGGTGATGCCCCGAATAATCTCTTGCTTCTCCATCACAGCTTCTGTGAGGTCCATTGGCTTGCATCCTGCCAATCTTCAGGTTGGGAGAAAAAGATCTGGCAAAGTCAACAGATCCACTGTAAGAGGGACATGAATAAATATACATTGTTTCTCAAGTCTGTGTGAATAATGTATGGTACACATTACCACGTCAACTGCCACTTTGTGAGGGTCCAGCTTGTTCTGCATTTTGTGGAGATCAGTGACACTCAGTATCACCATCAGGGATAATTCTGTGGACTCTGCCGCAGGAGCTCCAGAGCAAAAGCGATTTAGCAATTTTTAAATCAGTTTTAAAAACCCACCTTTTTAAACAGGCTTTTACATCTGATGCTTAAATGTTCTTTACTATCCCATAGAGGCAATGATATGCTATTTATAATTTTGTATAGAATGTTTTAGGTGTTTTCATTTTGTTAGTTCTTACTGTACAGCGCTTTGTGCTCAGATGAGTTGTAAAGTGCTTTATAAATAAAGGTTATTATTATTATTATTATTATTAATTCCTGTCAGGGATGTTTCTCTGATTATGAAAGCAAGTTTCTCATCCATGGGTGATGTTAATGTAGCTGATTGTCCTCCTGTGGCCCTCATTAGTTTTTTGTGTACAACTACTGTTTTTTGGCAGCTATTTTTAAAACAAACCATTTCCTTTTGATTTCTGCATTGGTTGTTGTCACAGGTGAGATGATGTTAACAACTTTTGTCTCTTCCGCCCAAGCCAAGCCCTTTTCCTTTTTGGATATTCCTCTGCTGAAGGTGCCAAATAAAACTGTTTTCTTCAGCGCAACTTCATTTAGAAGGACTTCTACCTTGCAGCCTTTTTCCTGGTGGCATCAGAGCCCCTTGACAAAGGGTGTTTTTATAACATATATGGCACAGATGGGATGTTGTCTTATGTAAATGACCAGGTCCTGTGTGCAGTTTATTAATACTGAAGCAGGAAAGGTTAACAATAAGATTAAAATAAAAATAAAAACATAGAGCCACTACAAGTGTGTCACTGCTCTGAGAAGTCTCACTTCTTATTTAATGTTGCCTTCACTATCAGCATTCTCCACTGGCATCAGATGTTTGTTAGAAAAAACACAAGCCGCTAACCAATCACAGTTCTTGTTGTCTAAATGTGGTAGAAACTCCTACCTCTACTATTAAAATGAATGAAAATACATCTCTAATATTTACTGGATTTCTTTTTCATTACAGATTTCTAACTATTGATTTAGCGATCCCGGATAAGCTGAAGAAGATGGATGGATGGATGATTTAGCGATAGCATTAGATATTTAGAGTTTCAGAGAACTTGTTTTCATATGTTTTTTTTCCATAGCGCCACAGCCCCCGTTGACAGCTGCTGTTGGTCTGAGGAAGGTGTAGATCATGTGCCTACTTCAAAAAGCACAGAATCCCTGGCTGTTTCTTTTTACTGAACAGTGTTTCACTGGCAGATGTAAAACACACAGGGTTTTCTTTCAGATGCTTCCACATAGTGAACAGGCTGTTGTATCATCACAACATGATCTCTCACTGCCTTGTCACTACAAACACTGCCAGTTGTGTACACTGGAATGCCTCATCAAGTTGGAGGCAACGCTGCCAGGGATCAAACCATTGTCTTTTTTGGTGGTGGGGGTGTTTTTATCTCAACACAATGCACATGACTGGCTGTCTTATTGATTTTTACTGCTTTATCCAAGGACACAGTATATGTAAAGTACAAGACCTTGTCAAGTCCTGGCTTGAGCCAGATTACATTCAATCCATAGCTGATTGCCTGCACTTTGTGCGTCTGTTTGTTTACCTGTGTATGTGTGTCTCTGTTTGTGTGTGCAGGTCTCCAGTATTTGCTTATGCATGTCTGCTCACTAACATTTAAATATATTTTCATTGGTATATCTGTGTTTGTGTATGTGTGCATTTGTCAGCTCTATTTGTGTGTGTGTGGACTGCATAGGTGTGTGTTTATCTCCTGCCATTGCTGTCATTTCTTTAATCCTTGAGACAGTAGGCCAGAGGAGGGGGGGAAACACAAGGAGAGAAGCAGTATGTCACGCCCAGGAGTGAAAGGTGCTATTAATCATGTAGACTGTCAGAAAATGAATGAGTCACTGATGACCACACACACACAAACACAAATGCTGTAGTTAAACTTCCTGTCATGTACCCAAAATAAAACAAATAAACATGAAGCATAACATGTAACTACATCCATATATTTCCTGAATAGTCTATATTAGCAGCAGGGATACTTGGTCTGGATCTCCTTCTGCTCCTTATTATGTTCTTTTCATTCTCCCTTTCTTTCCCCTCTCTCACTCATAAATTGTCACTAAAAGCATTATACATTCACAAGTGACACTTGAGAGATCAGGTTACCCTGGTTAAAATAGACCCCATGATTAAAGAGCTGCATGTAACTTAAACATGCGCCTGGTGGGCCTCATCACACAGTCACAGTGATCAATACCAGGTATATGTTAATCATATATAGCAAGCTTGTTCGGCTAATAGCTAATGGTTTAGATGTGACTGTGTTGTGGTGATCAAATGGCATGATCCAGTCTTGGTCTCACATCTGTCTCCCTCCACTATCTAAAGTCAGTTCAGACCCACTCTGTGCATCTGTTTACCCTTCATGTGTGTGTATCTCTGTCACCATTTAAGTGAGGAAGCAGCAGTGGACTGTTGCTGACTTATTTTACAAGAGTAACACCATTTTAAAAAAGCAAAGGTGTGGCTCAAAACAGAGGAAAGAAGTTAAATCAGAACAATCCCAATGCTTCAAACTGTTGTTTTATGGCCATTTTGATTCTGGAGCTTTGTGCTAATATCAAAAATTCAAGGTATGAACCAAACTGTGGATTTGGTGAATCATTACATCCCTACCCTCTGGTGTTGCTCTGTTGTGGATGTGATTTTCTGCAGTTCTGTATTTTGCCCTCCAGTCCTTCAGGGAGCAGCGATCTGTCCATCCATTTTTAATCTTCTGCTTATTTGAGATTGGGTCAATCCAGCAATGCTTTCCAGGATCTCCTGGGGACCCTGAGGTGTTTCCAAGATAGATGAGATATGTTTATAACCTCTCCAGTGTATTCTGGGTCTACCCCGGGGCCTCCTACCAGTTGGTCTTGTGTGGAGGACCTTTAATGGAATATGCCCAGGAGGCATCCTAATCAGATGCCCAAACCACCTCAACTGTGTCCTTTTGATGTGACTGAGCAGTGGTTCTACTCTGAGCCTCATTTGGATGTTCCAACTCTGTCCAGCCACCTTAGGGAGGAAACTGAGTTTGGCTGCATGTATTCACAATCTCATTCTTTTGGTCAGGTCAACCTGTCCAGGTGTACCCAGTGTCAGGTGGGATAGGCTTGTGTTGTTTGTGTTTTTCTCTCATTTTCTGTACTTTGCATATTTTCTTTCCTTTATTTATAGCATTTTTGAATCTGAATTTCATATTTTTACCTTGAGAAAGGGGGCACCAACTTAATTTATGATGAACTAACTGGAAATTTAGGGTAATTATTAGAAATAGTTAATTACCAGTAAATATCAATTGAAGTACAAACTGTGGAATACTTAGTTACTTAACACACCAGCGTAATAAACCAGTCTAAGAAATCAATCTATGAATCAATGAAGGAATGAAATCTTTAGAACATTGACCTCTGCTCTCTCAACAAAAAAGACAAACAACATGGCCTTGGGCTTTTGTAAATTTTATTAACTAATCTACAGCTACATGACTACATTACTACACCACTAAATAAATAACTGAGTGAATGACAAGAATATACATTAAGTGATGGAGGCAAGATGTAAAAACATTATTCTTAGTGACAGAAATATAACTGTGGGACAAAAGGGAATGGCGAAATCAGTAAAATTCTTTTGTTTATCGTGAAAGGGGTTCGGCCGAAATTTTGAAAAATTATGTCGAATATATTAAAATCTATCCTAGGCACATCAGCCTTTAATCATAGTGTCAGATAGAATAGAGACAGTTTAGTCTACTGTGATTTGGTGTATGCCCAGGGCTGAGTAGTATGTGTTTCATAATACATTTCACTGGGAGGTTTGGTGAAATCTGGTTGTCAGATCTCAGCTAATAACACTCCCTGAGCAATCAAACTTTGATTGAACAGCATGAAATTCTGCAGTGGTCATTATTACATAAGTTGCATAAGATTTGAACTGTTAGGTCATATGGATTTTGGAATCTTTGTGTCCCAAAAAAGTGTTTTCAGTGAGAGTGTCAGGGCCGCTGCCTCTCCTCCGTCTTTCTCTCCTCTGCTCTCTCTATCATGTGGGCTCTGCACCTCAGCTGTGTTGCATTCCAGTAATTAGCAACTGGTTTGTCGATGCACACAGCTGGGGTGCATCCCGATGATTACCTGTCCTCCTTATTTATACCTGTGGCAGACGCGCCGTCATCGCTGGAACATTAGCTATGTACTGTGTAACCTGGAGTGGGGTAGAATGCTACGCTGACAGACACTGTGCGTTTTGGCTTGACTCTACCACACTACCTGCGCGCTACGCTATTCACACTACACTACATATTTTTGATTCGTCTCCGGAGCATTGC
>NW_018128341.1:85442-96761 GCF_001952655.1 Monopterus albus
TGAGGTCTTGTTAGGTTTGTTCTGTGTCAAGTTGTAAAAATGCTGGGCTGGACTTCTTTAAGTATGCCCATTTGAGCTGAGTTTGATGTGGGCTCAGATATCAAATGAGACCTTTTAATCTCCAGTTAGTAATTCAAAGCCCAGGGATCAACATGTGAGCACATAAGGGCAAGCGATGTGGATTCCATTCACTGAAAATAATGCGGTTTCAGGTTTCAAAACCATAAATCCTGGGAAGTGTCTGTTGCTGATGGAAAATGTATTACTCCTAAATGCATTCCAGGTATTATTCCTGTGTTCTCCACCATCTTACTCCATCACAGAAGTAAGTCTGTTAATTATTATTATTATTATCTTTTTTTCTTTTACATTAGGGCCTGTTATTACAAACAGAATTACACAGACTGGTTTCAATACTATGAAGCAATTACAGAAATATTTATGACTGCCTCTACTGCACAGAGTTTACATAAAGTAGGTTTCAGACTTTCAGCACTCACTCATCAATTGAAAAGAGTGTCTGCACTTTCCACCTGTGCCTGACATCAGGCAGGATTCAGTCCCTGAATGTTTAAAAGACCCCCGATGATGGCTAACCTTCAGTTTAGGCTGAAGCCTCCGATTCTTGTTGCCAAACTAATTCTCCTTCTACTGTATGTTTAAGAGTTCCTCCTTCTCTTAAGAATCTAAGTCTCAGTGTGATGAATCCAACACATCCTCCAAGCTGTTTGACCCGTATGGTCATTTATCCCCACCCTCTCATGCAACACATAGGAGTCAAGTCAAGAATCTTTATTGTCATTATGCATAGCACAACGAAATTTTTTCTGGCAGTTCTCGGCTTAAAGGACACATTATTTACATAACACATAATTGTATAAGTCAATGAGGAGCTCCTAAAATAGCACATTTACATTGACTTTGCCAACATTAATGGCACTGTTACAGCAGCTACCTTTACAGACTTTTGTTGTCATGGAAACAGCCATAAACATGCCAGCAAGAACTGCTTAATTTTTAGGTTGTGAGCTCCTGGAATATTACTTGATGATGGACATGGCATGTCAATGTGGGGAGAGGAGGTCAGCGTGCTTGAGTAGTTTTCACATTAAGGGGACAGCTTAGAGGCAAAAACATTATTTATTGTGTGTTTGTAGAGACCAGTAAATCAAATAAGAATGCATACATTTACAAGTACACATTACAAATGTTGAACACAAGTGATGCTAAATACGTTATGACTGCGAGGCTATGACCTTCATCCTAATCGGGTATCTGGGGACTGACTTTCTCCACTCTACATAAACATTATATTCAGAATATTAGAGCAACAAATTTAAAGCACACCAGAGACTAGATAATGCAATGTTAAATAAACATGTTCTTACCTTCAATTATTTAAAACAGCTCATAACACATAATGCAATTTACCTGTCTTTTGCACTTTTTTCACATTACTAATGTTACACTGAATGTGCACCCAGTGTGACTAGTGCAGGCTGGATATATTATGACATAATTACCTTTATATTGCATTTAGTCCAATATGCTATTGTAAGGCTGGTTGTACAAAAACTTTTGGACTGTGGACTATTTTTATATGTCCCATTTCTTTCATATGATCACAATTTGAGAGGTGCTGGATCCTGATCTGGCTTGTTGTGGCAAGTGTACTGGAACTCCATTTCATTAGATTGTGGTGGTACAGTGGTTAGCACTGTTGCCTCACAAGAATGTTCCATGTTCAAACCCTGTGTGGAGGGTCCGTTTTCTCCGGTACTCCGGCTTCCTCCCACAGTCCAAAGACGTACAAGTTTGGTAAAATGGCAACTCAAAATTACCCCTAGTGTCACACCAGCTCACTGAGACAGCAGATAGATGCAAATGCTGAAGCGGTTATATTCCACAGCACCAACAAAAAACCAACCATGAATGGTAAAAACTGCTTAAACTAATAAGCAATCAGACTAAACTACATGAGATGCAGTGAGCACATATAATAGCAGACAAAGAACTGAGGGTATAAATGCACATTACACTAGATGCAGAGCAGGTGTGGAGAGAGCGGAGTGGACTTGTATGCCTATGTCTGAGTGGACCGGAGTGGCTGGCAGAGTAGCTGAGATAGACAACTGTGACAGGTCCATCTGATTTTCAATATAAGGTCAGTATCAGTAAACCAGTATGTTAGTCTAACCTGATGTACCTCTAATGGTACACACCCATACTAGGAAAACATGACGACTACTCTTTATAGCACATTTTTGTGTGTGCGCCTGGTATTACTCACACTGTAGAGACTGAAACCTGTTTACACACACACCATGTGGTGACCCGGCCTTCTTTTTGGGGACCAGAATTTCTGTTTAGGGTAAGGTTAGAATTTGGCAGGTAGTTGTTACGCTTAAGGTTGACTTACTGTAGGTTAGGGTAAGTCTCCAGGAAATGAATGTAAGTCATTGTAATGCCCCCATGAAGAATGAAACAAATGTGTGTGCACGTGCGTGTGTACAGTGGTAAAAGTGACTGCTAACACAATCCCCTGCCCCTACCATCCTCATCCCTTTCCCCTCGCTTAGTGAGTATCAATAATGTGTTAAGACTTTTAGTAGAGATGAAAACAACATGATCTGGGAAAATATTGAATAATCAATAGAAGGTAATTCTCTTTGATTACCCGGGTATCTGTGTAGAGCACCTAAATGGGACTCTGGCCTTGTAAACATCCCTAGTCCCACCCTCGCCTTTTGCTTTTGCTGCTTGCATAAGGCACCCAGCAAACACAATCTAATTTCTGCCTGGCCTGCCAGTTTAAATAGCCTGCATTGAATTAATTCGGTAAAAACAGAAATCGATCTTTCCGTTGGCCATCTCACTGCACTGCCTCGCGCCACTGGGCCCGTAATCACCACTGATCCCTGGGAGAAATTAACCCACAGAGATCAGACAGGAGTGTATAGTATATGTAGGTGTGTGTGTGACAGAGAGATACACACTTGTCTGAGAAAAAAGAGATACTGCTCTTCTGGTCTGCAATATGTTTTCATCAGCAGTCCCAATAGTTTCTGAGAGGCATTAAAACTATTAAAATCTTGATTTATATAAAGCACACTCCATTCCCTTGCAGTAAACATGAGCAGATCAATTCCACTTATTCAGTTTGAATTTCAGATGAATTAAGTGAATTCCGACGAGTCGTCTTCAATTCTCATTCACTTTCCTCATGCACTGACACACTGTGCCTACACACACACAAAAACCTTGTCTCTATTTTACCTCCCTCACCTTCTCAAACACTCATTAACACTCTATCTTTTCTCACCAAACACTGTGTAGAAACACAGATCAATACAAGTTTGTGATGTGATTCCCCACTTTGAGTGCCTCGCTCTCTGCTGATTTTCCTCCTCTTACCTCTCTCCCCTCTCTCTCCCTCTCCTCCTTCTCTCCTGTCAGACCAAAACAAGAGGCAGAACCTGACACCTTTCAGCTTTCTTTGCTGACTGAAAACTAAGTGCACACATTTGTTTTCACTCCAATGTGCACTGTATTTATGCATGTGTGTATTTGATGTCACTGCAGTGTATATACAGTAAATGCCCACTGGCTTCTTATTTTCTTGAGACTGCTCAATCGATAAAAGTGAGGTGTTTGGTAGAAAAAAAGATTGTTGATGGCAAATGGATAGGGATTCTTTAAGTTTCTGAGGAAACTAAAGCAGATTAAAATTTAAATAAAATTAACACTTAACTAACAACAAGTAGTACCAATGTAGAAAACTTTCTAAAGGGGTAAGTTCACACTGGAACTAATTACATTTGACAGCCACTAAATAACTGAACACATTATAACATGTAAAAAACTTTTCTACCGCATTACAGAGCTACTTCAATGTCAGTGGTTTTAACAATCATTGTCACCAAAAAAAAAGGAAATTACTACTAGTTTGTTCCCATTTAAAGTTTAATTTACTAAAATTTCTCTAAGCAGAGTCCTCTCATACTCTTCCTGTAGAGTCACATCTTTATTCAATCTCTGTCAGGATTCACATGTGTGCTATAAATTGCTAATCTCATTTCATTTCAGGCCAAAATCACTGAAATATGCAGTGTTTAAACTGCTTCTAAAAATGCTGCCTGAATCTTTAAATAATTACTGGACAATCTTTAATCTTGCTTTTATTGGAAACATTGAAAAAATGGTTTTGATTCAGCTGAACAACTTTAAATGAGTTGTACAGTTACACCCTTTAAAATAAGGGTGTAATGGTACACAAAAAGCAGTTTGGTAAGCACCTTGGCTTTGATGTCACGGTTTGATTCATTTTCAGGACAGTAAGGTAAAAAAACCTAACTCAAAATTACTTCTTATTTACTATGAAATTCTATAAACATCAACAGTTTGCAATTTGTAAAAAATAAAATATTAAATAAAACCTAAAAGAAATGTATAAAAAGAAAATACAGTAAAAAATAATATACTGCTGCAAACTGCTACTAATAAATGCTCCAATAACCAGGGAAAGGCTGTTTCAGTGATGAAGGAAGCAGTATATGTGCTATGCTCATTTCTTCTTGGCAGCTGTGATATTCACATTCATGTGGTGCCATTTCAAATGAATTAGAAAGATTGACATGTTGTTAAAAATATACCTGATTACCATAGAACAAACATTAAGTGGCAGACCGGAGGACTCTAAACAAGTACGATGTCTTACACCTAGTTTATATTCACTGTTCTTGCCCATGTTCCCAGTAGCGCATATCAAATACGACATCAAAACTGTTGCATTGATGTTGCTTTGGCTAGAGGTTTGCCAGTTTTTGTAACTTGGCACGCACTGCCCACAGCATGAGGCTGGAAAAGTAAGAAATGGACAAGCTTCCAGGACAGGTTCCTCTCTACAGATATCTATATGACCATATACAAATATCTAAGGCTTGGTGTGCTGGCTAGGTAGAATGCTAGCTATGTTGTCTACCTCACAAGCATTCATCCAGCTTCATTCAGCTGTTCTGTAGGTGCTATATCTACTGGCTAGTAAGATCAAACCATCTTTTTAATTCATCAGCTGTGCTCTTTTCTCCTTTTACAGTTTTCACTGAACAAGTAAAAGCATCCCATGTGTTTTATTTGTTTTATTTTATATCCACTATGGACACTACTGAATATGGCAGCTCATTCACTGTTCTTTATTTTATAACTACTGAGGTTTTTCTTTGGTTTGGAGTTCATTGCTCCACCATCTTCACCATTTTCACTGTAGTGTTGTAGCACTTCTCTTTTCTACTTCTGTGTGAGATTTGTGCACACAGCCCTGCAGGTTCATGCCCTCTTATGGTCACTGGCAGGGCATAACCTATGCTAATTAAGAGCGACTGGAATGTGCTTTCAACTTATGAAGACATGGGATTCATCAATATAAGGACACAGATGCAAACAATTCTGCAGTTTAAGAATGGGTTCAGGTGTAGACTTTTCTTAGGACCCTTCTTAAGAACAACCTATGAAGAAAATTAAGAAACTACTTAGGAAGATGTTGGTGAATGAGACCTATTGTTCTCTATGTCCTGCCTTAAATCATCAGTGTTCTACTTGTCTATTTGTACCTTGGGTGGAGGGAGCTGTCAGGTTTCCCCTCACTTTGTTTTCACTCCCTTACCCTGATTACGTTATCCTTTACACATGCTTCTTGCCCCCGAATTACCACCAGCTGCACCTGATTAGTTTCTCCCTATTTAGCCCCTGCTCTTCGTTCACTCCCCTGCCAGTTCTTTCTAGCATTTCTCAGGCCCGTTTGTTCCCCGTTGTTCCTTCTGATCTGTGTTAGTTTTTTGTCTCCTTCTCTCCAGCTGCTTTTATTCATTCCCTCTTCGCCTCAGTCACTCCTTCGGACCACGGACCTCCTCCGCTCTGTTTCATCACCACCCGGCAGGTCGATGCACAGTCTACTACTTACCGTATGTACAATTTCTGTTCCTCTTCAGTACCATCCAACTCGACCAGTCCAGGAGTGAGTCCCAGTGTCTGCAGCCCGGTCCTCTTCTCATCATCTCCACCACTGACTGTGTTCCCATCCGAAGCTCGACACCCGGTCCCAGTGTTACTCGACTGTTCATTCCTTGGTCACTTGTTTTACACTGTAAATAAACTTGCACTGCTTGCATCGAAGTCAGCCACCTGGGTCCGTCAATTTTTGTGACTCGCTCACTTCCGTGTTCGAGCCAACCTAACAGGAGCAGCTATCAGTGGTGAATAAAACCTGTGAAGACAGTTAGAAAGAGCGCACACACACACACACAAAACAAAACATACATCCTTGTTTTTGTCCCTACATAGGCTTACATTCATTTCCAAGAATCTTACCCTAACCTTAACCAGAACTGTTACTTGCCCAACCTTAACACTTATCCTAACCTTAACTAAAGCTGACACTTGGTCTAACCTTACACCCCATTGTTTTTGTAAAATTCATCAAACTATGTTATGGGGACCAGTCTCTGGTCCCCACAAGTGATTTCTGGTCTCGATGAAGATAGTAACTCATGGTTTTTGGGCCGCACAAGTACTGAAAAACGAGGCCACACACACACAGGCCTGTGTGACACAAAGTGAGAAAGAGGGAAGGTGATGGTGAGAGAGAGAAAGGGCTGATCCATGGATGGTTGTCATGATAACACATGTATAATTATTAATTATTGATGTGGGCAGTTGATGTTGCAGGCCCATTCGATGTGGGAGACGTGCTTGTGACTGAAGGGATACACACACACACACACACACACACACACAGGAACAGGGCTGATTCAAAGCACAGAACTAATTGAAAGGCGGATGACAGTATTCATTATTCATAGTTTGGGCCTCTGTGATAGTTGTGCATTTATTTACTGATTTTATTTGATGTGCTGCCATTTGCATGGCTGCCATATAATTCATGAAACACTTGGCTGGTAATCACCACAGCTGTTTGCAGCTGTGAACTGCTGAATACTGGCAAAGTGTATTTTTATATGTTATCAGTACAAGTACACTTACCGAGCATTTTATTAGGAACACCTGTATGTCTGCTTATTTATTCAGTTATCTAATCAGCAACAGTGAGATGCATCAAATCAGATACAAATGCGGGGCAAGAGCTTCAGTTAATGTTCACTAAATGTTCATTAAAAATGGATCTCTATGACGTTGTTCTGATATGATTGTTGGTGCCTGATAGACTCTTATGAGTATTTCTGAAACTCCAGCAGTTTCTAGAGTTTGCTCAGAATCATGCAAAAAATAAAAACATACAGTGAGTGGTAATTCTGTGGATGAAAACATCTTCTTGATGACATTCGTTTGATCTGACAGAAAAGCTGCGCCTTGAGGTGGATGGGCTATTACAGAAGAAGACCACATCAGGTTCTACCCCTGTCAGTTAAGAACAGAAATCTAAGGCTGCAGTGAGCACAGGCTCAGCAAAACTGGACAGATGAAGATGAAAAACCTAACTTGGTCTAATGAATCTCAATTTCTGCTGAGACACACAGACAGTAGCGTCAGAATTTGGCATCAACAGCATGAATCAATGAACCCAACCAGCCTTGTGTCAAAAATCCAGGCCACTGGTAGTATTATAATAGCAGAGCCTACCTATTGTTGCTTATCATGTACATCCCGTTGTGGCCACAGTTTACCATCTTCTAATGACTATTTCCAGCTTCATAACTGTACATAGCACAAAGCAAAAGCCGTCTCACACCGGTTTCTTTAAACATCACAATGAGTTCAGTATATGTCAGTGGTCTCTCCATTCATTGGATCTAAATCCAGTATACTCTTGGGATGTGATAGAATGAGAGATTTGCAGGAGAGATTGACATCTATCAAATCTACAGCAATTGTGTGAGGCAATCATGGTAGCATGGACCAGAATTCCAAAGAATGTTTCCATCATCTTGTGGAAACCATGAGGAACTGAGGCTGTTTTGAAAGCACAGGAGGTTCCTACCCACTATTAATATGGTATTCCTAATAAAGTGCTAGGTGAGTGTAGAATGAAAAAAATGAATGCTGTTGTGATTGTTTTTTTTTTCATTTGCAATTTAGTGCCATAAAGTGCACTCCATGCTGGGGAAATGAACTCTATAATCAAGTTAGGATGTGCCTTATGTATTCTGTTTCTTATTAAAAGTAGTTGACTTTAGGGCACACTGGAAACAAATAATGTTGATGTACACATTATGTATAGGAAGTCTGCAGAGTGAGCACTCATATATTCACCCAAATCCTCTGCTGAGACAATTACTCAACTGATCTGAGATTCAGACTGACTTGGTGTTGAGCTGAGGAATATCTAATGGTGAGGTCCCTGACAAAAAACATCACTTAGAGCAGTTTTTCCCCACAACAAACTAGCTCTCGTATTATCAACTCTCACTTTCATTTACCAGCCGGGAAGCCTTGCACATGTATTTATTGCTTTGCAGTGGCAGAAAATTGTCTATATTTGATGAGAACGCACACACATGCTCAATCTTTCATGGGTTTGTCACCTGGGAGCTATCAGAGCAACAACAATTAGAAGGAATAAGATGTGAAGGCATCATTTATAATCCAAAAAATAATCACAAATCATTCAGGCCTACAGGGATCTGCAACACAATATGGTTGTGCTACAGATCCTTCATCATGCCCCTCTGTCTGTTGTTCCCAGTACCTGTTCCCAGTCACATCTGGGAGCTATCAGGGGCTAATTAGCAGCTAATCAATGTTTAATTAAAATGGGCTTGTTAATTAAAATGACTGGTGTAGGGGTTTGGGACCTTTTTCCTCTCCCTCTGACACCTAAGGTATTGTAAGAACCACTCTAGGAGAACACAGGGAGATCTGCAAACTATAACTCTGGTAACTTTAGAAAGAGAGTCTAAAAGCCATTTAAAGTAAACTGAATAGAAACTCCAACATATGCAGTAGCTGATAATTGAGGAACTGTACAGCCAGTGTTTTCATAAAACCCTGAGGTACCATCACCTTATGTTGCATTCATGAATGAGGGACGTGACCTCAGACTTGTAGTTGAAATAGGGGTGCTCTGTGTAAGACAGAGAACTGAGCAGGGGCTTAAACTCAGCATAAGACCATATACTGTAAATGACCTAATGGTGGACATATTTTCTTCTGGGTGCCATTAATCCATATTTGTAGAGGATGACGGATAGCCTTTTGACTTGTTTTTAGTGGCTTTGATTGAATACCAGCTTCTACTGTCTTGTTTTCAGTAGAACAAATGAGTTTCAGTGTGAGTAACCACCAACACTGAGGGCTGGTACCTCAAAACGAGATATTTTTATCTTCTGCCTCTGCTGGAAGTAAATTGAAGTTTGGTGAGAGAGGGAGAGGGAACAAGTTTTGAAATGACACACAAACAGAGCAGTGTGTGTGTGTGTGTGTGTGTGTGTGTGTGTGTGTGTGTGTGTGTGTGTGTGTGTGTATGTGTGCAGGGAATGGAGAGAGGACACTCATCTCTGCCCATGCCAAGAAGCTGTATTTTTAAGCCCCAGCTAATTGGAAACAGGACTCTCATAAGAAAAATATCCCTTTTATTGCAGCCAGTGATTAACAATGACCTTTAGCTGTGGAAAAAAAAAGTGTTTAAGCTGAGTGGAGGCAGAGAGAGGGGGGAAAATGACAGAGAGAGGTGCGACAGATCACAGTAATTAATGTCTATGGGAGGCCTTGAGGCGTTATGCAAATAAAAGATGAATTCCAAAGCTCAAACTCACCCTAGAGACACAATCAACTGTTAGATAGACACATGGGTGCACACACACATACACACACACACACACAACCTAAAGGAATGAAAAGTTGTTAACTTAGTATAATATACACTCACTTTTTTGTCTTACATTTATTAAAACTTACTTTTTTCTGGGTGGGGGAGGGATTTTTTTTGTGTTTATTCATCATTTGGTTGCAGAGAGGAAGATAGGAAACAGCAAGATAGAGAAGGAGCTGCGGTCGTACTCCAATCTTTCGCTGGAAGTGAGGTGTCTTCAAGCAATCACAGACATATATAGAAAATCGCTTTTGGCTTTTCCCATCATCACACTGACAACTCGCATGCTGACATTTGGCACATATTTTATGCCGGATGCCCTTTCTGACGGAACCCTGACTTGACCCTGGGCCGCAGCGGTGAGAGTGCTGCGCCTTAACCACTAGTCTACCAGGGATGGCAATCAGCAGACATATATAATACTGTTTAATATTTTTTGGCTGACATTTTCTTGTGTTTAACAGCATATGTAACTTATTTAAGGTCAGTATGGTAACAGATACTCAGTGGGCAGGGCAGCATAGTCAAAAGGTATATTGTGGAATGTTAAGTTGTTTGAGTCACTATAACTGAGGCACCAGCATTGTTTTATATAAAGTACTTATAAGGAATATAACCTTCACTAAGTTACAGTGTGTGTTCATTCAAATCATTAACAGTGTGTGTGTTTCCTTAATGACAAGATGTGCTTTGGTCTAGGGAGTTGTACTTGATACAGCTCCCATATAAGGGAGTTATCTTTGGGAAAGTAATGATAAATTCCAGCTGCATAATGTGTAAGAATGTGTAGGGGAGGGGGAGGAATAGAATATAACACACAGTTTTGGTAATTTCACTTCAGATCATCTGCTCTGCTGCTTGCTGTATGATCTCCAGATATATCTGCAATAAAGGTAATAGTGCATTTTGATATTTGGTGTGTGACTGAAATTCTTTACACTAACTGGACCTGAGAGAAGTCTGGGACTTCACACCACCATATTTTGTAAACCAAAGTTTTTTGATTGTTTCTATACTGACAACTTCTTATGCTATGTCGTTGACATGACATGACATCAGGTAGAAAAATGTCATAGGACATGTCCCTCCAAAAACTGGTCCATGCATTTGTTACTTCCAGGCTGGACTACTGTAACTCTTTACTATCAGGATGTCCCATTAATTCCCTAAAAAGCCTCCAGTTATTCCAAAATGCTGCAGCCAGAGTACTGACAGGAACTAGCAAGAGAGATCATATCTCTCCCATATTAGCTTCTCTCCACTGGCTCCCTGTAAAATTCAGAATAGAATTTAAAATCCTTCTCCTAACATACAAAGCCCTTAATGACAAGGCTCCATCGTATCTTAAAGACCTCGTAGAGCCTTATCATCCTAACAGAGCACTTCACTCTCACAGTGTAGGTTTACTTGTGGTTTCTAGAGTCCACAGAAGCAGAATGGGAGGCAGAGCCTTTAACTATCAAGCTCCTCTCCTATGGAACCAACTCCCAGTCTCA
>NW_018128341.1:96980-104742 GCF_001952655.1 Monopterus albus
TCTTTTGCCCCCCTTCTATCCACTCCCTCCAACCGGTCGAGGCAGAAGGCCGCCCACCAAGAGCCAGGGTCTGTTGGAGGCGTCTTCCATTAAAGGGAGTTTTTCCTCCCCACTGTCACCATGTGCTGCTCAAGGGTGATTTGTTGGGTTTGTGCTCTATAATAATAATAATAATGTCTAGAACTTACTTTGTAAAGTTTCCTCGGATTACTTTTGTTGTGACTTGGTGCTATGCAAATAAAAATGAACTGAACTGAAACAAGTAAAGTACCATGCAACTATATCACTATTGTAATTTGAGTATAGAATGCCTGGCTGTTTATAAAGGTTTTTGTGATATATAGGTTCTATAACAGGGTGTAGTCCTGCACCCCAGCCCAGCATTACTGTCTAAGTTTCTAACAGCATTCTACCTGATCCAGTCAGTCAAGCTGCTGTCACAGCTCCAGTCTATAATGCTTGGCCTTCTATGATTGACATTATAATCTGCATTAGCAAATATATCTACATGTTTATTTTAGTATCATATGCTTTATGATTTACTTTTGTTTTAACCAGTTCACTTGTCTTTAAAAAGAGTGTGAGGGACATGTGTGGACTGTAAGAATCAGACAGGAAACCACAAACAGGAACTGGGCAAGGTTGCATAGCAACGCTCAAGGTGCTGTCCCTAAAACTGCCTATGGTGCTTAGTGCATTGAAAGGTCAGGATGTTATTCTCAGAATTTCACAGATCAAAATCTGCCTAGCGACAAGATCACCAAATGAGGGGTCAGAAATGCTGTTTGGGAGATGCAAACTACCCCTGCCAGCCGCTGGTACTATAAGATTACAGTGCAATCACCGGGTGACATAAGCGGCGCCATGTCTATGAAGCGATTTAACACTGAATGTGGCATTTTCCAACAGACCCTCAACATGCCCTGCGAAGCCTGGGTGGAAATATTTAACAAATGGGGAGATGAAATCACCAACCTGTTTCATACGAGTCAAGAATGGCAAGAAACAGTTCTGCTGAAAAGAGTTCTGTTTTCCTACCCGAGCCCCTCCCACCCAGCCACCTCCGCCCCCGAGAAGAATAAATAGAGGCAGTGGTTGTTAGCATTCACTCGCCTTTGAGTACCAGACTCTCTACATCTGACAACTATGGCTTCTTTCGATACAACTCCATCCTACGCTGAGATGATATTAGCCCTTAACCCAGGCTATTACTGCGATGAGGGGGCGCATCTGTTTTGTTTAACCCCGAAGGATCCTCAGCAAGGCCTCACCACAATCCTCGAGGAGACCGACTGTCTTGAAGTGGATGAACCTACGCACAAGATGTTTTGGGACACGCTGAAATCCTTTGTGACTTGCGTCTTGCACATAGAAATTCACGAACTCAGCGAATTTCTCTGCTACGGGTGTCAGGTTTCACATCCGAGCCAAATCCAGCATAGCTGTCTGGAGTGCCCAACTTTTTCCTGGAGAAACACTATGAGGCCCTCAAGAAATGCGTGCTCACCAGCTGTTTCATCATTGCTGCATTAAAGTTACTGAGAAAATATGACATCACAGCGTCTGAGGGAGAGGTGAGACGAGCCACGGAGAACATTTTAGAGGAGCTGAAAGATTCTGAGAAGGTGATGGATGTTTTGAACGACATACACACTGGCTTGGTGGAGGACTCTGTGTTAAAAATTGTTAATCTTCAAGAAGCAGAGCAGATTTGGGAGGGCAAGGATTAATAACCCCTGTTGTTGCTGCTGCTGCTGCTGCTTGAGATGACTAAACTGTCTGCACGAGAATAGTGTGTGGGTGTAAGGTCTGATTGTCTTGGCTTCAGATTATCAACATTTATCAACATATGAAATTCTAGGATTGACATTATAATCTGCATTAGTAAATATATCTACATGTTTATGTTCATATCATATGCATTGTAATAGTATCATATGCTTTATGATTTACTTGTGTTAACCATTTCATTGGCTGCAAGAATAGAGGAGACATGTGTAAAGGCTGTAAGAGCAGACAGGAAACCACATACAGGAAGTAGACCAGGTTTCCTAGCAACGCTGGCGCTCTTCCTGAATCTGCAGACAACAACTAACTGTTTATAAAGACGTATGTAGGAGGGTAATGTCTAGGTCGAAAGCTCAGGATATGTTGTACTGAGAATTCAAAATCTGCCTGGCGACAAGATCACCAAATGAGGGGTCAGAACGAGGTCAAGAAACCAACCAAGGAACGAGGATGAAGGACAATCCGGATGATGTCAGATCATTTGCATGACATCATAAATTCTTTATGCAGAGGAAACACGTGGTTCCAGCTTCCTGCAGCAGCCATGCACTGACTTCTCTGTGTGATAGGGCTTCAGATAGAGACGGAACCCAGAGCTCTGTATTGCTTGTCTTGAATATTGTTTTCTTCATCAAGATTGTAATAAATATTTTAAAGGTAGTTCTGACTTCGACCCTTCCTCAGAAATGAACATGCAGGACGCTTAGGTCCTTTCACACTATATCATTTTATCAAGAATTTCTTTCTACAACACCCTCGTCAGATTTTTTTATTTCACTCCAACTATGCTCTTTCATGATCACGAGATTCAGGCTGTACACACTCTGCAGTTTAGCCAACCTGTCTCGATTCTCTTCCTGCATCTCCTCGAAGGTTTTTCCCATTAAAGGGTGAATTCCGTGGCCTGGAAAACAGCTAAGACAGCCGTGGTAAAAACAACCCAGGAATTCAAAAGCTTTCTTTTCACCGTTTAGCTCACAATACCCAACAACACGCCACGGGCCAAAGCTCTTCTCCCCATGATTTAGGGCGTGCTGTATGAACACACCCTCTGTAGCCATAACCCACTCAAGTCATTGGATGCTGGCATCTGAATATTTCTTAACGTGGTACCTGTAATCGTAAGGGCATGGAATTGCCAGCGTCTTTTCTTGCAGAAAGTATGTCCTAAACACGCACATGCAGGCCGAGGCTATCGTAGATCGTTTAAAAGGATCCAGCTTGGTTTCACTCAGGAAATTCTCTCTAAATTTCATGCAGGCTTTCATGAGAATTACGGTGTCATTTTTACTCTCCCTGACACACGGTCTCGTACCAACTCATAAACTCTGCTCTCTTCTTGACACTCATTTGATTAACCCCGTAAAAGTTTGGCTGGGGAAACTGGCCTACATAATTCAGATGCTCCTCCGAGCTGAACCGGTCGGGAAAGTGACCTTTCGCGGTCTCGCGGAACCCGAGCGCTTCGGGCAATGCTGCTAGGGGGAACGGGAGAAAGGATGCTGAATCGATGAACCTGAGTTGATAGTCCGGTTCTGTGAATAATATCAATTTTGACCCCTGCATAATCAGATCGGGCTTTATCCCCAGAGACAGCATGGCATTCACCAGAATATAACCGTCAAACCTTTTTGAATTGTGCTTTGCAATAACGGGGGGCTCGAAAGTGCATCAGAAATTTCACTGCGCAGTCGGTTCCAAAGTGATCCCACTCAACACCACTAGCTGTTATTGCGCTCACATAAAAGGGTACGTGCATACCATTTTATCAGGGTATGCTTGAAAATCGTAGAATATTAATTTTTTGTCCCGAATATGATCTTCTTTTTCAGGCAAGGGGAGGCTCTGTATGTAACATTTATGCCCCTGGGGTGGTTCATCAACGATGAGCCCCCGACATATGTAACAGTGCAAGTCGGGGCATTTGTGGGGTTTTGCGTGTCTAGTCAGCAGAGTGTAATACAATCTTGAGCATTTTGGACATTTTTTATGGATTTGGCACAGGCTGGCGTGCGTCGCGGCCTGGGGGTGCCAGGTCATCTCTCTGTGTTTCATCAGACAGTAGGGGGAGGAGCACCTGCGGTTACAGCGCTCACACACCACACTCTCTGCGGGGGGTGTTTGCATGCCTGCGCAGTCAGCGTTAAAACACACGTTCAGTGACCAGAGCATTTATGCCTGAGATAATTGTCAAAACCTCTGTGGCAGTAGTTACAAAGATATTTTTCAACGCTTTTGCATTTTTTACACCATAATAATGGTTGTCAAAGAGGAACAGGTATAACGGTTGATCTTTTGGAGCGCTAGAGGTTTGAAATATATTCAGATGCTCTTTATCCGTTCTGTAAAATACCACAATTTTACGTTGGGTGACCTCTTCAAATTTTTGCACATCTGTAAAACCCACAGGCGTCTGCTCGGTTAGACCGGCCTCTCTCTGCAACTCGCAAGCTCTACTCAACGCCTCTGCGTCTGTGATTTCTGGGAACATGAGATGAGCGAGGCTGATGGCAAAACACAGCTGATTATCTTTATTTCCAACTATGTAAAGAAATCTCTGTTTCTTCTTAAAAATCTCACAGGTCAGAGTTTTTTGCAGTTGGCGTTTACTGCCCCCTGTGGGGCTTCTAACAATCTGAACAACTAGTTCCAAACTAGCGTCTGTTAACACAGAAAAGTTAGATTGGATCGTTCTGTCTAATAAGTCTTGAAATTGTGTTAAGTCCAGCCCTTCAGAGGCGGATGCGATGACGGACACTCGATCTAAGCATATCACCCCGTAATTCTAGCTGGATAAGGTCCCCCTCGTGACATTGATTTAAAGCTTGATGAACAAGATCAGTTACGCTCCCCATAACATTACCATAAAATTGTCCATAATTAAACTTGTCAGTTTGATCCATATTTAACAAGCGCCTTATTTCATAGTTGTTGAATCTGGCCCTACTTACAACTGTGGTTTCAGGGGCTGTTATACCCGTTGAGGAGCTCTCTCGATCATTTTGAGAGCTTTTTGAGTGAGCATCAGTTTTTTCATTTTGTTCATTTTGGTTAGAACCCCGGTCTCTTTGCTGCCGAGAGGCTCTTCTTATTTCCTGTAATAATGCATTTACTTGAGCTTGTAATATGTCTAAGGTGTTACCCCCATCTGGTGGCAGAACATTGTCAATACACTCTAGGGAAGCTTGTGTTATTTCCTGCAGTAGCGTACTCTCATCTGCTTCTAATATGCTTAATGTATTACCCCCCTCTGATGGCAAAACATTGTCAATACATTCATCCTGGGATGAATGTTAATCAGACCTTCATCTATCTTAATTTTTAATAACACTGTTGTTGCTGTAACAAGCGAGAATAGCCCCCATCAATTGAAAGGATTCACATAATAGCTGATTAAGGTGCATTAACATCGTGTTGGAGTGACACCTAGCGGGTTGAAGCTCCTTTCATCTCGTCTTCCAGGACATCCACAACCGCGTGCACACTGGACCCACTTCCTCCTACGAGAGCCTGTATGGATAAATATAAATGAGAGTTAAAATAGGCTGCTGATGATGAGGGTTTTAAAATACATGTAGAAATAATAATAGGCTGACCTGATGAGGAATCGGAAGATGGTGAGCGCTCCCGTTTTGCGCGAGTTGATCGGACCAAAGCCCTGCTCGAGTGTGATTGCTCTGGCTGCACCGGTGCTGGTTCTCCAGGGGGTGCTTGAATCACAGGTTTCGGATCAGGCTCGTCTTGAGGGGGCGCTGTCTGAGTCATCTGATGCTGAACAGCACTGTCTTTAACTTCCGGGCCCTCTTGTTTCTGTTGTTACTCATCTTCTTCCTCTTCAGAGGCGGACTGCATCAGTAATACATCGTCTGGAAATAAACGAAAATAGGTGTCTGATGGGTGTAAAATAGTTTTTCAGAAAAAAAGAAATGAATATACATAGAATAGAGTTGTAGCTAAATACTTACTGAATCAGTCTTCAAGACGCTCTCCATTAATGCTGTGATAGCCCCCCTCTGGTGTGAATGAAATGGTAGCAGTTAACACACATACTAAAAACACTCTTTAAAACCATTCTTTAAACCCGGGCTATTTATAATGGAATTTACGAAATGCTTCACTTACCTGAGCCATTGTGACTGGTGAAACAAATCCGGCTCGTTGTAAGAGGCGCTTTTTTGTGTTCCTGATAAGACGGGGGTTCTGCTCTCTCTTACAAAAGACGTTATGACAGAGAACTGCTGTTTATCTCCAAAAACAGGTACTGTGTTGTTATCTATGATTACAGACAGGGCTACCAACCGCTGCATAGCTATGCGAATGAGTGGGGGGTCGTGGAAAACCTGTCAAAAAAACAACTTGTGATTGTTGAAACTGATGCGAACCGGGACAGAGGTACGATTTAAAAAGGTAATGTGTTCCCCCTATCTTTTTTTTTTGGATTTATGTTATAATATAAGAAGCGCAGTCATATGCTGTTCATTGAGCTTTTTTTCACCCCTGAGACTGGGTTGGCATTCTGTATAGAGAATACGGCTACTACTTTTTGTACAGAAAATAAAAGAACAATAACCTCCAGAGTCGCTGTTAAGTCTTTATTTCACACTCATCATTCTCAAGTAAGAAACATTCAAACTTATCAAGAACAAGTTATATACTTATCTATACAACCATATGCGGGGTGGGGCTATAACCGGTATCAAATACAGTTATTCGTTATATACTTATCTATACAACCATATGCAGGGTGGGGCTACATCAGATATCTTTTTATCTTTCATATGCGGTTAACCGGTAGCTAACCACAACTTCCTTATCTCTGTCAACAGATGCAGGGGGTGGGACGGGTACCCACGTGGGGGCCACGTGAGACTAAGGACTGGAAGACGATTCTGATTGGTTGGGGCGGGACTAAGAAGCGGAAGAACGGTTCTGATTGGTTGGAGCGGGACTAAGGGCCGGAAGAACGATTCTGATTGGTTCATTCAGAGCACCAGAGGTGTTCCTGGGCCTTTCCATATCAGAAGCCATTGATATGTGGGGGCTGGGATGTGTCATGGCATTCCTATACTTCGGCAACTACCTCTTCCCTTACAGCTCTTCATACAAGACTATGACATTTGCCAGATGTTAGGTCAGCCAGAGGATCACCTGCTAAATGCCGGAACAAAGGTATCACGTTATTTCATCAAAAAAGTGGACTCCAACAATCTGGAATGGAGACTGACCATAGATGAAAACAAACATGCTAAGAACCCAGGTGATACCGGTGATGACAGTGCGGATGACTGTTACATGAATTCAGTTGCACAGAAGTGCAGTCACCTCAACTTGGATGGCCTTGTAAAGGCCTACCTGACAACAAGGGATGCTCTTGACTATGAAGGTGGCATGGAATTTTTAGAGTTCCTAAAAGGACTGCTGCATCTCGATGGTGAATGGAGACTCACTCCCAGCCAAGCCCTACAACACAATTTTATTACAGTGGCTCGCCTGAAAGATCACAGCAGCACATCTTACGCAGAGCAAACCCATGAGTTCATGACTGTCTGCACCAGCATACAGTGCCTTGCGAAAGTATTCGGCCCCCTTGAACTTTGCGACCTTTTGCCACATTTCAGGCTTCAAACATAAAGATATAAAACTGTAATTTTTTGTGAAGAATCAACAACAAGTGGGACACAATCATGAATTGGAACGAAATTTATTGGATATGTCAAACTTTTTTAACAAATAAAAAAACTGAAAAATTGGGCGTGCAAAATTATTCAGCCCCCTTAAGTTAATACTTTGTAGCGCCACCTTTTGCTGCGATTACAGCTGTAAGTCGCTTGGGGTATGTCTCTATCAGTTTTGCACATCGAGAGACTGAAATTTTTGCCCATGCCTCCTTGCAAAACAGCTCGAGCTCAGTGAGGTTGGATGGAGAGCATTTGTGAACAGCAGTTTTCAGTTCTTTCCACAAATTCTCGATTGG
>NW_018128341.1:107323-109058 GCF_001952655.1 Monopterus albus
GGTTGGGGTATGGACAATGATTGTGCTTTTGTAACGTTGAGGTATGGCCAGTGATTTTGGTTTAGGGGCCACATCATTGGTTTTTATTTAAAAACAACAGTTTCTCCACTGTGGCAGGTCTTAGGCCATTTATTTTTTTTGACAATATTTCTCCTGCTTTGGAAAACACCCGCTCACAGGGCACAGATGAGGCAGGCGTACACAAGAATGCCACTGCTAACTTATATAAATGGGGATAGACATATTTCTGTCTCTCCCAGTATTGAAGGGGGTCCTCCAGCCTTCCAATATTTGGCTCCATCATGTAGCGTTGGACCTCAATATCTGCGTCTGCTATCACATTCTGTGTTTGTGTTTGCCTGACGCTGTCATCCAGGCGACGCCACAGGTTGTTACCTAAGAAATAAGAAGAGTTGTTTGTGAGTTTAACAGTTCATATAAATGCAACTCAAATGGAATAACAGTAGTACCTTGGGAAACAGCCTCAACAGTTTGTGACGTTGATGGCTGTGGTGGTGGTGGTGGTGAGGAGGAAGAGGAGGTGGTGGTGGCCCTCATTATGGAAGCACATTCTGCTTTCAGTCTTTTTTCTGCTTCACCTGCTCTTGCAGGGCTGAGAAACTTTTTCTGAACCTTGGGTCCAGTAATGTCGCAAGGCACATAATGCTCATGGTTTAGATCCTATCCAGCTTCTCTCTCAAGAGCATCCTCAGTTTCTCAGCCAGAGAAGACCCAATGGATGGTGGTTTTTCCGTTTCTTCAGTGAGGCAATGATCCACCATAGCAAGCAAAGGTATGACCTTTGAGCCAGACACCCTTTTTTCCTGAGAGAGCTCGGTGGTTGCGTTATTAAATGGTCCTAGGACAATCAGACACTCGGAAATCATGCCATATTCCTCTGATGAAATAGGTGAGATGTCTGTTGTGAGACTTGCCAAAGCAGCACCCACTGGCTCTCTTTGCTCAAACAGTCTTTGCAGCATATTGTAAGTGCTGTTCCAGTGGGTTTCCACTTCCTGAATAAGTTTGAGTTGAGGCTTCTCCAATTGTTCCTGCACCACTGCAAGTCTCTCCTTAAAAAATACAATTAAAAAAGCATTCATTACATTGTCAAGGCAGCAGAACTATAAACACAAGTAGCATTAAAGAAACTGTAATTAAGCCACAGAACTTACCTTTGCAGTGGTACTGCTCCTGAAATATCCCACTCTGGACTTGGCTCAGCTCAGGGGTCTGGTCAAGGGCCTTCTTCACCACTAAGTTAAGGGTGTGAGCTACACATATGGCATGTTTGAGCCGTAGCTCCCTTGCACAAGCCCCCATATTGGCAGCCCCATCTGTTACAAGGCATGTAACTTTTTCAGAAATAGCCCATTGCCTCATGAGTGAGCCTTTCACTTGTGCAATATTTTCTGCAGTGTGCGCCTTGGGAAAATGTTGCACTCCCAAAACAACTGTATTTAATGTGCTGGACTCATCAACAAAATGGCAGGTGACAGCGAGATAGGCCTCTGTGTTGATAGAGGTCCACATATCTGATGTCAGACTCACAGCTGCTGCCTTCTCAATGCTGGCCTTAGCTTTCTCCTTCATCTCCTGGTACCTGGCCTCCACCATGGCTTTCAGGGCCTAAAGGACAGAAAAAGCATTTAGTTTAAAAGTACGAGGTGGCTGTGAAGCAGTGTGTAATGTGGCTGTCCTGTGACTGATGGACTCAGGTTTGAGCCTCAGTCCT
>NW_018128341.1:109284-122762 GCF_001952655.1 Monopterus albus
TCATCTATTTGAGATTTTTCTCCTGAGGAAAGAAAATAAAAACAAAGCACAAATATACATATCACACACATTAACTTATTACAGTTGTACAATATTGTTATATCATTTAGTCACATTATTGCATGCTATATTATCATTGCATATTTGATGGCTCACCTGGTCTTGGTCCACATTCGGTGTTGTCCTTATTCTCATGCAAAGCTCTGTAGTGCCTAAGCATGGATGAGGTGTTGTTGTTATACCCCAGCTCCCTGGCACATAGCAAACACTTCACCTTGTACAAAAGTAAAGACAGCTGAAGATAAATTGCATTGCACAATCAATATTAATTATGAAAACAAATCTTCTGTAAAAATATTACTGTACATACCTTGTTGGGAGGAATGAGATCAAAATGTTCCCACACAGGGGACATCCTCCTCTTCTTAGCTGGCTCCATTCTCTCCTAACTCTCTCTCCTCACTCTCCTAAATCTCCCAACTGTCTCCAAACTGTCTCCAAACTGTCTCCAAACTGTCACTGACCACAACTCTCAATCAAACACCCACATTTTGAATGGAGCCTGAGGGGTTTATATCGCTGTCAAAACTCGCGGCAAAATCCGAACCACTTCCTGAATCAGTCACGTGGTACAGCCGGGCAGGAAGGCTTCGGACGTCATCATTTTCAGCTCCTCCCCTAAATGACGCAAGCCTCGATACGCGCATCGCGGAAACGCCCCCTCCCCTACTCGGCACACGCTTCGAAGCCTCGATATGGAACGTCACATCACTACCTGAAAGAACTGCTGGGAAACACTCAGGGAAGAGAGAGCTCTACACGCAGTTACACTGAGAAACCCCAGGTGCAGACTGACGTCATCGAGGATCTGAACTTTAAAGAAGAAGACTCAGCCAACATTAATTTCTTCTATAGTGTCCTGGAAGACCAAGTAAGGACTCATCTGAAGGACAGCAAGGCGAGGCTCACTGAATGTAAAACTGAGGGGAGACTCAATTTGAATGTTCAAGAGGATTTGTTGGCGTGCTACCTCGATGACAGAGAGGTGCTGGAGAATGAGATACAGCACCCGAAAGAACTGCTGGGAAACACTCAGAGAATAGAGAACTCTACATGGAGTTACACTGAGCAACCACAGGTGTAGACTGACGTCATCCAGGACCTGCAGCTTATATTGAAGGATCTGAAAGGAGAGACCGAAGTCCTTCAAAAAGAACTGGAGGCAGTGAAGTCCATCACTGCAACATGATCAGCAATGTAAACTACTTTTATGCAGCAGACCTGTAAAAAATACACCGCATTGTGGGCAGCACAGCGGTGCAGTGGTTAGCACTGTTCCCTCACAGCCAAAAGGTTCTGGGTTTGACCCCCGGCCGAACCTGGACCTTTCTGTGTGGAGTTTGCATGTTCTCCCTGTGCCTGCATGGGATTTGTCTGACTGCTTCGGTTTCCTCCGACAGTCCAAAGACATGTAGGCTTAGGTTGACTGGCGACTCTAAATTAGATTTCATCTGGAAGGTCTCCCGAGGTTTCTTCCCATGTCCTTTCAGTGGTTCTGAGGTTGATGGGGAGTTTTTCCTCATGTTCTTAGAGAGCTTGAGCCGGGCATCTGTTGCTGATCTGAATCTGTGAGCCCTACTGAAACATCTTCATCTACACAAACTCTAACCCCTTCATTTCTTTGCATTTTGTTCATTCATTTCTTTTCATTTGTGCAATACATTTTTTAAAAATCTATTATTTGGTCTGTTATTGATAAGACTTTTAAGTTACACTATAGTAATATTAAATCTTTTGAGTTTTCTTTAGAGACTTATAGTTGTAAATTATAAACTGTCACAAAGTGGCACAACTTTAAGCAACCTTTTGTTCATCATTGGTTATCAAAAAAAAAAGAAAAAAACATTTGAATAAAACAAGTTTTAGGTTTGACAGAAAAAGTGACGTGACAGTAGAAGTACCTTATTGAGCTGTTCGCCACTGTCAATCGCTCACGGTGAGTGAAGACACGTCTCTGAACTCGACAGCCATCACTCCACGCTAGTCTAAGGACTTTTACTGGGACTGTTATTCTATGCTGTAAAAGAAAAAAAACATCAACAAGTGCAAAAAGGGTTCATATTTTTACAGGCAGTGCACATGGTCTCACGTCTCAGACACTTTTGATAAAGTGTTACCGTTTATCCTGAATAACAAGTGCATTTAAATTTTCTCTGCTTGCTTTGCAACAAAAACTAGTGAATGTGTCAAGCCAGGGTGTATATACAGTCTTATGCAAAAGTTTAGGCACCCCTTGATAAATAACAGATTTTGGTGATTTTTTATTTGAACAGATGTTAACACAGTTTCTCTTGGAAATGGAAAAAATGCACAATATTTTCTGCAAACAGTGATGCATAGTTACTTCTTATGCCATAAATTGAACAAAAATAAAAAATAAAAACATTATTATGGCATGGTGCAAAAGTTTGGGCACCCTAAGAGTTCCAGAGTCTCAAAGTCTCTCACAAGGTATCAGACCTTAATCAGCTCGTTAGATCTGATGCACAGCAACAGCTGTCATTGGTAAATGCCAATTTCAAAGCTGTACAAATACTTTGACTCTTCAAACCTTGTGCACACACTTGTGGACACCCAGCAACCATGGGTTCCTCTAAGCAGCTGTGTAAGACCCTGAAAATGAAAGTTATTGACGCCCACAATGCAGGAGAAGGCTACAAGAAGATAGCAAAGCGTTGTCAGCTTGCAGTTTCCACAGTAAGAAATGTAATTAAGAGATGGCAGATCAGGGGAACTGTGGAGGTCAAGATGAGATCTGGAAGACCAAGAAAACTCTCGGACAGAACTGCTCGTATGCTGGTCAGAAAGACAAATCAAAACCCCCATTTGACTGCAAAAAACCTGCAGGAAGATTTAGCAGACTCAGGAGTGGTGGTGCACCGTTCCACTGTGCAGCGATGCTTGCACAGACAAGGCCTTCATGGAAGAGTCAGCAGAAGAAAACCTTATCTGCGTCCCCATCATAAAATCCAACGTCTGAAGTATGCAACAGGACATCTACAGAAGCCCGATGCGTTTTGGAAACAAGTGCTGTGGACTGATGAAGTTAAAATAGAACTCTTTGGACACAATCAGCAAAGGCATGTTTGGAGAAAAAAAGGAGCAGCATTTCATGAAAAGAACACCTTGCCAACTATTAAGCATGGGGGTGGATCTATCATGCTCTGGGGTTGTGTTGCAGCCAGTGGCACAGGAAACATTGCACGGGTGGAGGGAAGAATGGATTCCACTAAATACCAGCAAATTCTGGAAGCAAACATCACACCATCTGTAAAAAAGCTGAAGCTGAAAAGAGGATGGCTTCTACAACAGGACAATGATCCTAAACATACCTCGAAATCCACTATGGAATACCTCAAGAGACGCAGGCTGAAGGTTTTGGAATGGCCATCACAGTGGTATGAGGGGTTGTGCATAAGCAGCGCTCTCTCCACATCCAGTCAGGGCTCAAGCTAGAAGGTCTTTCCCCTCCAGAGCCAAAGGGAGGTCCTTCTCATGGATCAGAGTGAGCTGGGACAGACCCAGGTCTGAGTGAGGTCTGCAGCCTCCTGAGGAAATGATTTCACACAGCAGAACAAACACTTACTGCCCTGTGTTGTTTAGTTGAACTTACTGCTGTCCACCATCCTCAAGCACAAAAAATATTTTGTTTGTTGTACAATAAAAGAGAGATTTTTAATTTTTTTCTCAAGTTGCAATTATTTTTCCATATCCAAAGCAGCCAGAAATGATATCTTCTCTCTCAGTTTGAACAGCTTGAACCAATATTTTAGACATATCTATATTAGTATATACTGATGTTTCTTTCCAAAATGCTGTGTGTTCTTCCTGAATGATATGTTCATATTGTCTTGTAAATACATTCGGAACTTAAGAAATGGGTTTAAAATATTTATATATTCTTATAAGTGTTTTTATTAGGCAGCAAATTAGCCAGCTAGCTAACACTCACAATAGGCCGAAATAAATAAACCACTGCTAATTTAATAGAAATCTATATAAGAACACTTGAAATTATTATAGAGATATAATGTGAGAAGTCCACACCTCTGGAGACTCCATAATCTTTGTCTTTAGCCTTTTAAATACATGATTCAGACATCAGAATCTGTAAGTCTGCAGAGGCCATATAAGCACCACAAAATCTCTCTAGAAGTGTCACTTTATCTATTATCTGCCCATCAGCTCTGTCTCAGTGAGACAACTTTGTTCCTTACACATTGTAACTTTAACTCTTTAGTGTGTCTCACATGTTAAACTAGAAGGAGCATGTCTTGAAGAAAATGCAGTGTGTCTGTGAAGTGTTAGAGTTCAAGCTTTGTAACTTGCCGCACGGTGGAGCCACTGACAACATGTTACAATATGTTGAGCACCTCCTCATGGGACATCCGCGTACTAAGTGAGATACCTTTAGCATGTCAGAAAATGATGGTCATTTGCTTGCAGTAATCACACTAATTATAACATGGCAATGCAGCCAGTGCACATAATTCCCAAAACAGCGACAATGTCGATGTACCAGATGCCAGAACTGGCTACAAACAGAAGACCTACCGTACTGTACCATAATATTTCAGCAACACACATATATTGAAATAAAAGACACCTTAATTTTCAACTAATTTAGACTATTATTTAAAAAAGACTACACTCAAGGTACAAGTCAGGTGCAACAAGGGTTCAACAAACAAAATCAAGGAAGGGCCTTTGCACTCTGAAGTATGCCTCAAATTTAAGTTGTATTCATTTATAAGATTAAAAATCACATGGCAGATAGAGAATACAGACGTTTGGCATAGTTGCCTTCTTCAGTGTAAAGCAGATTTAGACTGCCACAAAAAAGCAGCCATGTGATGTCTGTGTACATTTATGATTTTGACTGGAGACACGTACCTCTACACACTATGGTACTTCTTTTAATATGAGCATGTAAAAATGCTCCTCCTCCCAGATTTCGACATCTTTAAAAGAAGGAATTTCAGTTCGACCACCACTGAGTCCATTCTATTATTATTATGTTGACATTTTACATGTTTGTGCTATACAGCTGAACAGCAGCAGTTCTCACTGTGATAAAAACGCCACAACGCCTCCTTGTTTTGGGACTCAGGGGTATCCTACAAAAAGTAAAAACACTGGGCAATATAGCATAACAGGCATTTTGCCAAATTAGATCAGTTAAGTAAAGGAAGATGCCTTTTCCTTTGCATGTGAATTAATAGTTTGCAGGTCAGATTTCTTTGCTTGTGGTTCCATAAATGAGCCATACATTTTACAGGCATTCAAGACAATAAACAATCATAAGCATGCTTTTGGTGTCACATCAAACATTACACAATAGAGTTGAATCAAAAAAGCAATACAATACACTTTTCTGCTAACATTTAGGTCTATAATCAATTTGTTTTTGAAAAACCCCTGTTGAAATTTATTTTTACTGGAGCCACAATCCTTGATTCATACACTTTATTGTAAAATATATATTTAAAAAAATGACTGAATAAACAACTTTATCACAGTGAATCTTTAACACTATGAATAAAAAAACAGTAGAGTTGTAACTGGGTGTTTTAAAAAAAATATGAACTTCTGAAAATCAAGTAATTTTTTTTAAGTAAAGGGTCCTAGAATGTTTCCCTTTATTAATTTAACACTGGCTTTTGGAAAACTTTTTTTGAAATATGCAACAATTTTTGCACAATATTATCAAGTGCGATAATGGTACGAGCTGATGTTTTCACTGTGGAGTCTCCCCTATAAAACAAAATAATTTAGTATATTGTAATATATGAAATCTAAAATGTGATCTTCTGTTGTGTATCTCTCTCTCTTTCTCTCTCTCTCTGTGTATATATATATATGATTAATCTTGCTTGCTCTAAAATATATTCTTGCTTCTTTGCAAACTGACACTATTCTGTTCTCATCCAGCTGTACATCCCTCATGTTTACACCACTAGACTGAACCACCTGTCTCCTTTTTCCAGCAGCCAGTGTGTGAGTTTCTGGAAGGGGGATCAACCCGGGTCATGTTTGTAATTTTTACTAGTGGTGTAAAATAAACCAGCACAAAATGAAGAAAGACGGACTCCTTTGTTATTCAGAGCTGTCCAATAAAAGAACTGGGGTATGACATATGCAAGCATTTTTTTCACAATATTACCAAGTGCAATAATGGCAGTTGATGGTTTCACTGTGGAGCATCCCCTATAAATAAAAATAACTTAGTATATTGTAATATATGAAATCTAAAATGTGATGCTCTATTGTCCAACTGTGTGTGTGTGTGTTTTCTCCACAGAGTTCACCAGCAAACCTCAGAGGTTCCTTGTCAGTCTGGGCAGCAGCATCAAATAGACCTGGACTCTGTTTTTGTAGTGTGTAATCGTACAAGCACATTTTTGCACTTGTATTATTAACAACCAAAGAGAATTTTACTGTTCTGGTCTTAATAGTCCCTGTGCTACTGTCATGGTTCCATGACCATTTCCTGTGTCATGCTTTTATTTTGATGCAGTTCCTGCCTCATGTCATCCTCACCTGGACTCTGTGGTTACATTCTGTAGTGGGAATAAACACAGCCACACCTCTGCACAACCCTGTGGGAAGGATTATGTGTGAATGCAGTCAAAACGCATGCTTATGTCTGTTCTGCCGTGCACCTTGTGTGTGTAGCCCTGCCCTCAAACAGACACACTGTTGATGAGATGCTCTTACAAAAATACCTTGTGGAACATTTCTGTATTATTATAGCACATGTCTACGAAGGGGTTATTGTACATATATTCTCACATTTCTCACATTTTTGTATTTGCCATCAGTCTTACTGTTTCAGGATATGGAATAAAGCCAGAGGCGTCGCGTGAATTTGGGTACATCCAAGAGCGTACTGGTACTGGTCAATCACATTCCCTCTCTTCAAAACCAAGGACCTGGATTTTTCTGGCTTAATGCACATTTGGGGCCATGAGATTAGCCTCTCCAAGCCCTGGAGGATGCATCTGCTTCCTGGCACTAATGTTGCTATTACTGTCAGGTCATCTGTGATGACTCTGGTGGAAGGCTGCTGGACTCCTGACTTCTGCACTCCACTTCAGCCAACTTAACCAGCACAATACACAGTATGATCTGTTGGAGTAGGTACAGTTGAACTGTCTTGGTCATAGGCATCTCAATGGTGGCAGTAAGGGAGGGACAAAGCTCTGCACACTCGCTTTACCCACACAGGTGTATTCTGCTAATCATGAGAACAGTACTGCCCCATGCTGAAGATGATCCTGTGACTTTAGGCCATGAATTCATGCTTGCTTGTTGCTGTGGTTATAGTTGTTTCCCCATTCGGTTCATAAATGAAAATGCACAATAGAAGTTTTCAATGTGGTCTGACCTTATTTGCAGGTACATGTGGAACTCTTTGTATCATCCTGGATGTCACTTGTTTGGGGCTCTGTGTCAGTCTCAGACAGGGGGGAGCAGCAGGAAACTGCCTGCTGTCGACACCCGCGATTTATGACACCTAATCTCACTTTAAAGAACCCTTTCTGTTTGTAGACACTGACTGCTGCAGCCAGTCTGTCACACATGTGCAAGCACACACCCACACATGTAAACACATGCAGATTTCAGCAAATCAGTGTATGTATATTAGATGAAAATCATTGTCCCATTGTTCATAAGCTGTTGTTTATGAATTACTCATTGACATAAACCAATATTTAAAAAAATTAAAATTGAGGATATGAAATATGTTAAATTAACTGTACTATAAGAAACACATTACTATGTGAGTGTTTGTGTGTGTATGTGAGACAGAAAGAGAAAGAAAGAGGGTGATCTCTATTTCATTAATAATAACGCTTTCACTCCATCATGCCTAGAGGTTTTCTGTAGAATTGAGTAGCTTTTGCACAATTGTTTTTGGCACACACAACTTGTTCAGGCAATGTTTAACATTTCACAATTTTGGCTTTTATGTTAGACAATAAAAGGGTTTTCTAGAAAAGATTTCAAAAAGTATTGTTTTAGTATCTGTAATAAGTCTTCTATTGATATTGCATACTGAGATTGAAACATTCTGAGACAAACAGCCCTACTAATGAAACATCTGAGTTCATGTGTCATAGCAAATCCAATGTTGCGGTGTCAACCACACACCAAAACTTAGACAGATTTTGAAAGTTGTGTTCACAAATGAGTACATTTCTTCACAAGCACACTCATGAAATGTTTATGTTGTCTATTTTGGCAATAAAATAACAATAGTGTACTTTAATCTAAAAGCTCAGATTTTTTCCTATATTTTAATGTTTTTCCTGTCTGCATGGGTGTCCTCAGGTCAATGTGATAGACTGGTGCTCTGTGCAGGGTGGTTCTCTACTTGGATGGATGAATGTGAATCTATGAACTCTCTCCCTTATTTTTATTTTCATTTTTGCAAGCATCTGAAAACTGAGGACTGAGTTCAGCTCAAAGGTCTGTGGATGCTGTAATTATTTTACTTATTTCATATTGGCTGTGGTGTAGATATGGAAGGAGCAGTGCAGATATATATATATACAGTATATAAATTCCCCCACTTTGGGGCGGTCTTGTATTCCTTCCTTCAAGCTCGGGTCCTCTACCAGAGGCCTGGGAGTTTGAGGGTCCTGCGCAGTATCTTAGCTGTTCCTAGGACTGCACTCTTCTGGACAGAGATCTCAGATGTTGTTCCTGGGATCTGTTGGAGCCACTCTCCCAGTTTGGGGGTCACAGTCCCCAATGTTCCTATTACCACGGGGACCACTTGTGCTTTCACCTTCCACATCTTTTCTAGCTCTTCTTTCAACCCTTGGTATTTCTTGAGCTTCTCATGTTCCTTCTTCCTGATGTTGCTATCGCTTGGGATTGCTACATCTATCACTATGGCCTTCTTCCTCTGTTTGTCCACCTCTACTATGTCCTATGTTGGTTGGCCATTACCAGTTTGTCAGTTTGTATCTGGAAGTCTCACATGATCTTAGCTTGGTCATTCTCAGCCACCTTTGACCACTTGGTTATGGCGTTCCATGTATGCCCTGCCTGCTAGCATCTTGCACCCTGCTGTTATGTGCTAGATTGTCTCAGGGGTATCTTTGCATAGCCTGCACCTAGGGTCCTATCTGGTATGGTAGACCCCTGTCTCTGTTGATCTTGTACTTAGAGCCTGTTCCTGTGCTGCCAGGATTAGTGCCTCTGTGCTGTCTTTCAGTCCAGCTTTGTCCAGCCACTGGTAGGATTTTTCGATATCAGCCACTTCTACTATTTGATGGTGGTACATACCGTGCAGAGGTTTGTCCTTCCATGAGGGTTCCTGCTTTTCCTTCCCTTCTTCCTCTGGGTTCTGCTGCCTGAGGTGTTCACTAAGCACATGATCACTCGGGGCCATCTGCCTGATGTATTCATGGATCTTTGTTGTTTCATCCTGGATAGTGGCTCTGATGCTAACTAATCCTCGGCCTCCTTCCTTCCGCTTATCCGCTTAGTGTACAGCCTCAGGATGCTGGGCTTGGGGTGAAACCCGCCGTGCATTGTAAGGAGCTTCCTTGTCTTGATGTCAGTGGCCTCTGTCTCCTCTTTCGGCCAGCTTATTAAGCCAGCAGGGTACCTGATGACCGGCAGGGCGTAGGTGTTAATCGCCTGGACTTTGTTCTTTTCATTCAGCTGACTTCTCAGGACTTGCCTTACTCTTTGCAGGTACTTGGTGGTTGCTGCTTTCCTTGCAGCCTCTTCATGGTTCCCATTTGCCTGTGGGATCCCAAGGTACTTGTAGCTGTCCAACAACTGCTATGTTGCCTTCTGGTAGTACAGTCCCCTCAGTTCTGACTACCTTCCCTCTCCTTGTTACCATTTGACCACACTTATCCAGTCCGAATGACATTCTGATGTCCTGGCTGTAGATCCTAGTGGTGTGGATCAGTGAGTCAGTCGCTTCACATTTCAACTGTCATAAACTCGTGTCATATTTAGCTATTAGATGTTCTAAACGGCTTTTTGATATCTTTTACGATTTTTGCATAATCGCCATTTACAACTTATGTGAATGTCCATTCATTTTACCAGACACACTCAAGGCTTCAATAACACAGTGCTTCACTGACACCTAGTGGTAAATAAAGTGCAGTGCAATATAGTCAGTGGTAGACTTCAAATCTTCTGCCTCTTTGAACAGGTCAGGTCATTATTTCTCTCTCTCTGTTACATGCAGTTGGTATCTGTGTTAACTGAGGGTCTTTTGATCCACTATACATGTCCTCACCCACTACTACTGCAGTATCCTTGTTGCTAGTAGCCCCTTCACTACTTCTATTTCCTTTTCAAGTACTTCTTCAAGGTTCAAGGATTTTATTGCCAATTCACTATATGTGCAGGACATACAGAAAATCGAAATACCGTTTCTCTCTCACCTAGTATTGGGTGCCATAACATTTAGGAACTAGAATAGAATAGAATAGAACAAAACAGAATAGAATAAGAAGTGGATTGGTGTAATTAGGATAAATCTAAACCAGTGGTGGCCAATTCCGGTCCTCGAGGGCCACTTGTCCTGCTTGTTTTCCAACTGCTGGGGAATTATTGTGTTGAATGCTAAACTGAAGTCTAGGAACAGCATTCACACATAAGAGTTCTTTGAGCTGGATGGGTGAGGGCTGGATGGAGAACAGCAGTAATGGCATCCTCTGTGGATCTGTTTGACCTGTATGCAAACTGAAATGGGTCATGAGAGGGAGGAAGGATGGACCTGATGTTCTGCATGACCAGCCGCTCAAAGCACCTCATAATAATTGAAGTCAGTGCTACAGGCCGATTAGTCATTGTAACTTGTTGGGTGGGGCTTTTTTGGAATTGGAATTATTGTGGTAGCCTTGAAACACATGGGAACAACTGCTTGGCCCAGGGAGATGTTAAAGATATCTGTGAGGACATCCTTGAGCTCCTCGACACAGTCCTTTAAAACATGACCAGGTATGTTATCTGGTCCAGCCGCCTTGCGTGGGTTAATCCTGGAGAGGGTCTTCTTCACACTGGTTATGGACAGACACACACCCTGCTCACGTGGGCGGGGGGTTGTTCAGCAGAGAGATGTCACTATAACAGCTCCGGGGTGGGGGTTTATAGTCTGTGAGGGTTTGGATGCCCCTCCAGGGACTCTGTGCATCTCTAGTGTTGCTGAAGCGTCCAGATATTTTCTTCCCTGATTCCATGGGACAGGTTGGCTCTTGCTGTTGCTAGACCTGCTGTGTCGCTGGCCCTAAAGGCTGCATCCCGAGGCCTCAGGAGTATGTGAACCTCATCTATCATCCATGGCTTCTGGTTGGCACGAACACTGATATTTTTGCAGTAAGGGACATCATCAATGCACTTTGTGATGTATGCTGTGACGGCCTCAGTGCATTCCTCTATGTCTATGTGATTGTTGTGAGTGGCTGCTTTGCCTTGGATACAAAGTGACCAAGGGAATAGTGGGGACAGAATATACACCAACTTCCCCAGATCTTAATATCATTGACAATAATGTAAAATAGCTTAAGAACCTATTCTGAGGAAGGATTTTCTGATTATTACAAATGAGCAAAAATATAGGCTATTGGATAATTTCTAAACATAGGCTACTGTGATGATGATGTATTCAAAATAGTAGTTATTTTAGAGAATTCGTTTTTAGGGCAAACTACTTTCTTGATTTTCTTTCATTTGTGGATTGCTTATTAACTTGTGTGTTTCATATAAATAAGTTACAACTAAAAGTTACACAAACCTCCAATGGCCTTCAAACGAGCAAGAAACAGAGCAATATAAGACAGTTAAATAAGTACTGAGCAGTATCAGTCTCTTTTGTGCAGGCTATATTTCGTTACACCCAGTTGCAAAACTACGTTTCCCGTGATCCACTTCGGGGGAGCGACCGTAAACAGAAGAAAGCGGAAACAAAGGAGGGTTTTTAAAAACACAAACACACCCTGGCTGTTTAGGTACTCAGGGAATAAATTACAGCCATTGACTTTGCCAGCAATAATATTGAAACTGACACGAAAGAGTGAGTACAAGTGAAGTGAGGAGCGAACTGCATCAGTCAACATGGCACTGAAAAGAATACAGAAGGTAAGTTTGACCAGCTAGCTTTCGTTGTCAGCTAGTAGTGTTGCTAACTGGCCCAGTTTGGGCTAATGTCAAAGTTATTTTCCACAACAAGGTTTATTAACATAGTTTTCAACGCTATTCCTGCTTTAAAACAACTTCTGGCGAACTTTATAACTTTTCTGGAAATAAGTATTTTGTTGACATCTCTTAGAAAATACACAACGTCATCCTCAAAGTTTTGTGCTTGCTCGTTAACAACAGCCAAGTTAGCTTAGTAACTGCTCTGTTTAGCTGCCTCCGTGTCAACCTGTCATTGTTTTCGAAGCACTTTGTCGGTTTACTAACTTGCTCAATTAACAACAACAACAACAACAACAACAACAACAACCCTGAGTTACTTGTATGTGGCTTCTTGGCCGTGGCCAACTATTCATATTCCGTGACCGTCAAAGTGTTTTTATGTATGATTTTTGCCGTCATTCTCCTGCTATTTAGTTGGTGCTATTAGGGTTAACAGCCGTCATGGAATATTAAAAGTAGATGACATGTATACCAGGAAAGCGTCAGGCGTCTCCGAACAAACACACGTCCTCATGGAGGTTAGAATTTGCATTGGGAAATAGGAACTAATATTAATATGATTAATAATAGTAATAAAGGACTCCCCGGGGAGATCTTGAAAGCTCTTCCTCTCCTTCAAGCCACTCCTTTCGAACCAGGAAGTAAGCTGTGGAGGAGACGAGGGCTGAGGGAAAGTGCAGGCCTCTCAGTACAAGTTATTTGCTACTGAAACGTTAAGAAGATATGGTAGATAATTAGTGAAGTGGCATTCTGAAAACTGATGCAGGCCTGTATCTCTGTTTAGTCATTTTTAAACCCACCACATGCATTCACTTGTGTTACACATGAAGATTAGTTTAATAGTATTGGTTTCTGTACTCCTATAGAAACCGTAAGAAACAAGCTTCTAACATCTGAAATAATGCTGAAAAAACTTTACTCATGCTCCACTTACTACTGCTCTAAGGAATATGAGATGTGGAGAAAAACACCAGAGAAGGCTGACTGACCTTGAATTAATGAATGTTTGTTTGTCTGTTTTCTCTTTCCTGGAAGGAGTCATGTGGTATTCTGAAAAATACCTCAAATGTTTTACTCTTAGCTTAAAAATCACATAGCCTAGTAAAAAAACAGTCTGCATTTATGTTTCTCCACTCATTTATTCAGGTTTTTCCTTTAAATTGTCACCAATCTGTATTATCAGCATTAGTCAATGACTAAGCTTATAAAGAACGAGTGTCACGTCACAGAAAAATCCGTCA
>NW_018128341.1:122777-128242 GCF_001952655.1 Monopterus albus
TAAAACAGGAGAAAACATCACAATAAGGTCTGTAATGTTTGATTTAAAAGACTGATCATTACATTTGAACAGTACCTATTTAGCAGAATAATTAACTACAGTATTTCTGCTGCATTGAGCAGGAGCTGCAGGACCTGCAGAGAGACCCTCCAGCCCAGTGCTCTGCTGGACCAGTGGGGGATGACTGTGAGTACACACACACACATTTCATGTAACAATGTCTCAGTGAGTGGATTTGAAAGTGACAGCATCTTGCTGCTGGTGGAGTGCTTTATGGTTAATATGTGGTAATAGCACACAGTTGTGACGCAATTGCTTTGCATAAAACCAACAAATAAGACAGTTGTTTAAATACACGTTGTCCTAGAAATAGAAACAACAGTACCTACACGATGATTGTTCTGGCATTTTCATCTGTTCTGATAACAGGGACAAGCATAGGTAGTGGAGGAAGAGGGTTTGGAAGATTCCACTCCAACCTTTTAAATAATCCAGACACAGACGGTGACTGAATACAGAAGTGGCTGAAGCCGTATGATCAGCAGGTTAGAGCTGACTAGCTTCACCTCTGCCACCACAGAGAAAGCTGGACAGAGGCAGGAGCTTCTGTAGACACAGTGTACTGTAACTGATAGATGATGACTGATGAACATTGTGTCTGCTATGTTTACAGCTGACTTTTTTCATTTTTTTTTTCTCCCTTTATTGCTTCTAGTGTTTCATTGGCAGGCGACCATAATGGGTCCGGTGAGTATCACCATCACTGAAGGCTTTCCTTCCTCTCATACATACTACTACATTAAAAATGGTTACTTTGTAGATATGGGGACTTAAATTCTTTACCACTGATATACACCATCCTTAGTGAGGCTTTGTTTTGACTACTTTTGCATTTTCTTTTAAGTTTTACATTCCCTTATATTGTTTAGACTCAGTTAAGTTACACTGTGTAAGTCAAAGTATTACATACGGTCAAGCCACTGAATTGACTTTGCTGTGCCTGAAGTACGTATACCGGTAACTGTAGTGTGTTAAGCATCACTAGTGAATAACAAACAACTAACACTAACTAGTAACTAACTGTAAGATCAAAGAGACTTAAAAAGAAGGATTTTCTGTAGTCTGCAGTAGTGGTGAAGGGATACATGATGGATAAGTTCACATTTTAGATGCACTGTGACAATCACAGCCTGTGATTAAGGATGGCATTGCACTGGAATCCATAAGTGTTGTAATGTAATGCAAAAAGTAACACAATGGAAGAAGAATTAATAAACAAAGAACAACTGAACAGCTTTAAGTGGAGGCAAATTCTGCCAAAAAATGTGTAAGGGAAACATGGTTTCCACAGAGAACAGACTCGACAATTCTTCTGTAGAACTGTATCAGCTTTGTAACAGCAGTTAGCTAAAATGATCAACACTAGGCTTCAAAGTCCAGATTTCTCAAAGAAAGCCTGAATGAATTGAACTTTTTGATATACACCCCCTTCTCTCTGAAGGTGACTAATTTGCTGATTGTCAATCATCTAGTTCCACCTCAGTTGTTTTTAGTGTGAAATATTTTACTGACAAGTGTCTCACATCTTTTATGTCAGGGAGAGAGTCCTTACCAAGGAGGAGTTTTCTTTCTCACAATCCACTTCCCTACGGACTACCCATTCAAGCCACCAAAGGTAAGAGCCACTGTGGTGACTTCGGTCTTTGCCCTGTTATACTATGGAAATTATCATGGTGGTTGTGCAGTTAGGCATCCTTTTGGTCCTGGAGGTTTCTCCTATTTCATCAAATATGTAAGGAATAATTCCTGATAAGTTGTACATTTGATGAGTGCAAAGGTGCTTTGAATATAAAAAATGATATTGTAATAGTTAGCGAAACTTGGTATATTAATTGTGTTGAATTGGTAGCCATTTTCTGTTTAGCTGTGTGATGAGATTATACCAGATGGATAATGTAGCCTGCGGTGTACAGGCTGGTAGGATCCAAGGTAGCTGGGAGTGACAGTAGCAGCAAAAGCTCTGTTTGAAAGCACATTAATGGATAACACCGGGGCCAAGAACAAGTACAAGGTGGCTTTCCTTTGTAATCCATTACAGTCATGAAAAACACAAGTTGGATGTGTTATCTCAAATCATTGCCCCTCACTGACAAAATGCCATACAGTTCGAACTAAGTATTTTTTCAAATAAATGTTTTGTATTTCTTCAGGTTCTGTTCTTCAGCACAGTCAGTTTGAAGTAAAATAATAGTTTCTACATGATAGTGCCAAGTCTCGCCTTTAATTTTGAAGGTTTATGTAAATATATCAAGAACAGTGTGAGAGAGTATAGCCCTTTTATCACATAGTGGACAAATCTTGGGTGTTCAAAAGTAATTGGACAAATACCCACACAAAATCATCATGCGTAATATGTTGTGGAAAACCCTTTGCAATGAATGTCATTATCTTCCTCTGTTGAAACTGATAACACTTAATAGGTCCAGTCTGGCAACTCTTATGGAAAAATGACCAGGGTGCGTATTCAGATATTGTTAAAAAAGTCGGCATGTTCAGATTCTGTCAGATTAATGAAATGGAATGCAGCCCCTCAAAGGAACTATTTTGAAATATAACTTCATGTCAGTCTAAATGGCAACTGAACTCAGTCAAATATGAGCCACCTGTGTGCTCTTCACTGCCTGAATTAACATTGAAATGACACACAGCAGCCCAGGGAACATCTGGTAGCCAAGTGTGCAATTACTTAGGAACTAGAGATGCACCGATAACAATTTTCCAATTTCCATGTTTTTTTAAGTCTGACCTGCCGATTCTGTTTTCCTTTTTTTCTAAGAACTGCAATTGACAGCATACATAGACATTTTTGTAACTTTTCTTTAATGAAAAATTGTCTAAAACTTATTACATTTTCTGTCTTTCTTTCACTCTTTTCTTTCTTCTTTTAACAAACCTCCAACAAAAAATGAATGACAGTATTTATACCTCTCCAAATGCTGTAATAAACAGGTGCTACAGGTACCAGAATCAGAAGAATGTCGTTACTATTGAGCACACAGTTATTTTTCAAGTGTGTAGTTTGTATAATGCTGTGTTTTACCACAGCTTGGATAAACTGTACATATACTTGCATTTGATGTGTACCTAGTAGGGGTGTGATGATAAACTTATTTTACGAGACGAGACAATACATGATATTGGGTTCACAAGGACGAGATGATATTTTAACACTATTTTTAAGAAATCTTCAAAGACAAAATATATGACTGGAAAAATAGTATTTTATTCAACTGAAAGTAACAAAATACAAAACACTCCAGGTTCCGGCATTCATCATTCACGTAAAAGGCTCTATGAGTGAACTCCTTTGTGACAGACACATTACTAACCCACACAGCCCCGTGTGTTAAAACAAAGCAGGAACTGCATTTTTGCCAGACTAATATGAACGTACCGTAACTTTGCCATCGCACTCTGTCATACTGGCTGCTGCTCTGGTTCTCTTACAGTATTACTGATATCGCAAGACAGCTTTTGCCTTGACGAGAAATATTGTCACATTTTAATATCATGAGAACTCATGGCACAATATTTAAACTAGATTTAGCACATGGAAATACCAGTACAGTAACAGTGGAAGCGTATCTTACAAATGTGTGGCTTTTTTTGTTTTGTTTTGCAGGTAGCATTTACAACAAAGATTTATCACCCAAATATAAATAGCAATGGCAGTATCTGTTTGGATATTCTACGGTCACAGTGGTCTCCTGCACTAACGGTGTCTAAAGGTAATTATGGTTTCCTTTTGTCATAACTGTATTAAATGTAACAACAACAACTATACTGTTCCATTATTGTGAATGCTTTCTTTGTTTTAAGAAGCAAAATTCTTAGATACAGTCAGTGTTGGCTTTACAGTTGCATTTGAATTGACCATTTGGAGTGTACACAAAATACTATAATTTAAAGGCTCGCTATCTAAAGATCTGAAAACACTGTGTACTTCATGAAACTGTTGTGGCACTTCACAGCAATATGAAGGCATTTCATCTACACAACATAAATATTTTCATTGCTTAACTCTGGTGCACACAACTGGATGTTTAATATAACATATATCAGTATTTAATAATATATTCTTGGTTGAAAGTGGTAATTTTTATTATGGAAATGTATGTACTGTATATCTTAATGTGAACATTCTGGCATTTTCCTGAACACTCAGCTGTATCTCATGTTCTTCATTATTCATTGGAAAGCTGCTATATTAGGCTGCATTACTTTTGTCTAGCTAAATAAACTGGCAGTATATAGTTGAATGATAAAGTTTGGGTACCACTGGTCAAATTCTATGTTTAGTTGATCTTTGAAGTATTGTTAATGCAGTCAGTTGAATTGTCATAACTGTATAAAATTCAGTCATATGTTTATTATTATTTAAAGTAATTTCTTTCTTTTAATGATTTTGAGATTGCAATTCATGCTTTTATAACCTCTAGCCTTGACTATTGTAATGCATTATACCTTGGTGTTAATCAGTCGTCTCTCACTTGTCTTCAAATGGTCCAAAATGCCATGGCTCGTCTTTTAACAGGTACCAGGAAATTTGACCATATAACTCCAGTACTGGCCTTTCTTCACTGTCTTTCGGTCCGTTTTCAAGAATTCAAGATTTTTATTTGCCATTTATGCATAAACAGACAGTCTAGGCATATAGGAATTCTTGTGCAGCTCTCCTTTGGAGTCAGGTAAGGAGTCAAAAGCCAGAAAGAACATTTAGTCTTAAAATAAAAAAGTTACATAAAGGCAACAAAGTATTAAAACACAATACACAAAAATAGGATAATAGTATTTTCCCCAGTGAACTTCAAACATCACACTTAGTAATTCACATGGTGGAGTTGGATATGTCATTACGCTTGGTGAGGTAGTGAGGGGTTATTGCACATATACAGTCAGGGAAAAAATTATTTGAACCCCAGCTGATTTTGTAAGCTTGCCAGCTAACAAAGAAATGATCAGTCTACAATGTCAATGGTAGGTTTATGTGAACAGTGAGAGACACAACAATAACAAAAAAATCCAGAAAAATGCATTACAAAAAAAAGTTATAAAGTAATTTGCATTTTCATGAATGAAATAAGTATTTGATCCCTTTGCAAAGCGTGTTTTAGTACTTGGAGGCAAAACCAATGTTGGCAATCACAGAGGTCAGACGTTTCTTGTAGTTGGCCACAAGGGATTTTGACCCACTCCTCTTTGCAGATCCTCTCCAAGTCATTAATGTTTCGTGGCTGATGTTTGGCAACTCGAACCTTCAGCTCCCTCCACAGATTTTCTATGGGATTAAGGTCTGGAGACTGACTAGGCCACTCCATGACCTTAATATGCTTCTTCTTGAGCCAATCCTTTGTTGCCTTGGCCGTGTGTTTTGGATCATTGTCATGCTGGAATACCCAACCACG
>NW_018128341.1:129510-141594 GCF_001952655.1 Monopterus albus
CTGTGTGTACAGTGTGTCCATAGCAGGCAGTTCAGTCCCAGTGATCCTCTCTGCAGTCTTTATGACCCTTTGAAGAGCCTTCCTCTCTGCCTGTGTAGTGTTACCGTACCAGACTGTGATGCCAGTAGTGAGGATGCTCTCTACCAGTTCTCTATAAGCCTAGGTGAGAGGGTGATGGTACAACCCAGCTTTTCTGAGCCGCCTCATGAAGTATAGCCGCTGCTGGGCTTTCTTCACTGTGTTCAGTGACCAGCTTAGGTCAGATGTCACCTGCAGGCCCAGGAACTTGTGGCCCTCAGCCCTCTCCACCTCAGTCCCTTTGATGGTCAGAGGCAGCAGAGGGGAGGGGTTCTTCCTGAAGTCTACTATTATTTCTTTTGTCTTGTTTATATTGAGGATGAGGTCATTCTCCTCTCCATAAACAAGAATGTCGTTCACCAAGCTTCTGTAACCTGACTTGTCTCCCCCCTTGATGAAGCCCAGAATTCATTTTAAGCTATTGATTTTTGTTTTTAAGGCTCTTAATGGTTTGGTCCTACCTCGCTATGTTGGTAAGGTGGCGCGAACCTACAAGATTGCTCAGATCATCAAGCCAGTTTACCAGATACAAACGCTGGGGTGACCGTGCTTTACTGTTGCAGCTCCTAAAACCCTTCTACAAGCACAGTGCATACCACATCCTATTTGAAAGCCCATTTACACGGATTCCGTGAGAGTTCTCTGGGACGGTGATCCAAAGTTAAATAGTGCAGTAACAGATTATCCAGGCAGGCAGTGGTAAAAGCAAAGATGCCATTTATCTAGTAAGTCAGTCTGCCATCAATATTATTTTGAATTTGTTATTTTAAAAATGTTATGTATTGTTGCTTTAAAAAGGTATGAAAGCATGTTCGGCTTGAAATACATACGTGCTACTGTGGTGTATATTCCTTGTTGTTCAAAGGTGTCATCCAAATGCTTGCCTTGCCTCATCTAAACATTTATATCTGTATTTTAACTAATGTGATCTTTTGAATTCTTTATTCTAGTTTTATTGTCCATATGTTCATTGCTTTGTGATCCAAACCCAGATGACCCCTTAGTTCCAGACATAGCAGACATCTACAAGAACGACAAAGACAAGTGAGTATACACACAGGCTTCATTGTTCACTAATATCAATGTCCACATCACATGATGGGTGTACTTGATGTTGTCAGTGGTTCTTTACTCACTTCACTCTCTTCTGTTCTCTCCTCAGATACAACAAATTAGCAAAAGAATGGACTCAAAAGTATGCCATGTAAAAAAAACATCAAAGATGAAAAGTAATGTGCTGAGATTTTTTTCCTTCGTTTTTAAATGTCACAACACTCTGTAGATTATAGTAAGGAATGATTAGATAATCTAATTTTAGGTAATTCCTATCAAACCATACTGTCAAAATCATAGATTATTAATCCGAGACCATGTTTTTTGAAAGAAAGCAGAACTTTTTTATTTTGAGCAGATGAGAAAGTCTGCCAGTGGTAATTTAAAATTCAAATGTCAATGATATTCCCCAAACTTTGCTTCTTAAAACATAATTTTTATTAAGTACAACTAATTAATTATAGGTCATAGATCCCACAATATGCATTCAGCAAAGAGCCTTTTCCAGAAGATCTAATTAATAGTGCAGCAGGATAACCTACTGCTCCATAAAAGGAAAATCCTAGCTTTACTGTGTCCATGAGTAGCTAGCAAAATATAAACAAAACACACACACACTGAGCCATGGGAATGTTAAAGTATGAATACCAAAATATGTAAGCCATTATTTTGGCATTGTGTTTAAAAGAAAAATAAAAGAATACTGACAGGATTATAATATAGATTCACTTCACCCTGTAGTGGTGATGTAGGTTTTTGTTCAGTTCATTTGCATCTTATGAGAGACATAGTTGAATGAAAGAATTAGTATTATTAATCACACATTGTATTGCAGTTCCTGAAATTATATAATTGTTTTGTTAATTTTAATTTTATTTGGTCATCACAATGTAAATCTGTCATTAAAATGATGTGCTCTTTTTCCTGGAGAATACTGTAGCTGTAATATTTGTTTTCAGTTGAGTTTGCACTGGCACTCAGACCAGATCTTTAACCCAATGACACTTGCATCTGAGGGTTAAATATGTTCTTTTGTTTGACCTCCAGTCTATGTGTACACACATTTTTCCTATAGAAAGGGTTAAACTCACATTTCAGTTCCTGTGCAAACAGTCTTGTGTATTTGAGGCTTGTGTGGCACTTTTTGTACTGAATTAAAGAGTAGTATGATTTTTATCACGACATATGGTCTAGGCCAGTTTTATCACAGTACTAAATGTTGATGTGTCAATGTCAGTTTCTGTCTTTGTGTGATTTTGCTCTGTTGGCATTGTCTAATTTTGTGATCATATTGTTTGGTATTAATGTCTAATTAATTTGGTAATTGCTACCTACTGTAGTCTGTATGAGTTTAAATGGCAAATAAGCATAAATGTGAAGGACAACAAGGATTGTTAACACTAACTAACAACTAACTAAATACACTAGGCCCACTATATCTACTATATTTACTATAGAACTACTATAACTAACCAACAGCTGTGATAACCTTTGAAACTTTATACAGGCATATACATTCTAAAAACACGTTTGAATGCTTTATGAAGATTAAAGAAATGTCATACCAGTAAAACTAAGTCATCTGATACAATATAAATAAATTCTTCAAACAAAAAAAAAACCAAATTAATTCACTAATATGTAACATTAAAGGAACTTGAAAATGTCTTAAAACCAGTTTTGGACGGAGTCTCAAGATCAGGTAATAAATCGGGACCCACTTTATAATTAAGCACGAATCACTTAAGCTAAGCCTGGAAATTTCAGGGTCCCTGAAGTTTAAATGGCCCCTCCTTAAAGAAAATTAATGTAAGATTGATTACTATTGCATAAGTATAAGCGGAAGGCCTTTCTCATCGAATAAGATGGCAACTGTTGCAGCTGCACACGTCTGTTTTGCAACCTTAATGAATAATGTAATAGCTAAACGCCGCAAACCAGAAGTGGCATTTAACAACCACGTATACAACTGAAAACACATGGACATCAAGCTTTTTTGAAAATCAGACACACAGGGTTTAAGCGGAAACGGAAGTATACGAGAACCCGCTGCCACTTCTGTAGACGTTTTCCCACAATCCACCTTGACAGGCAGAAGGCGCCTTTTGTAGCTCCTGCATGTCAACAAGGAGGAGCGGAAGAGACCCAGCTTTATTTAAAACATTGACGCATGAATACAATAACACGCTAGCTTTGTAGGACAATTCGCTTATTTTTCATTAATCTGTTTAACGGCTTTTACGTTAACCTTCCCCGATATGGCTCCGTTCAGTTTCATAAACGCAAGCGTTAGCCTGTTGGCTAAATCCTTCAGTGTCTTGTCCTGCACAAGCACTCTGGCAAGGTAGCTAATGTTAACCTCAAGTTACTTTAACGTATTAGTATATAGCTATGAGCGAATTGCTGTATAAGTTTAAGTCAGCTGTTATCGAATAACTTGTCAGTAAGTTACAGCTATGTTTTGATGTTAAATCACAGTTTATTAGCGTGCTTTGAACGGTTGTGAGGCTTTTTTATGGTGTACCTATCCAACAGAAAATATATTGTAGAGTATTTGTGTATTATTAGTCACAGTTAAACTTCATTTTCTACATTGCTAACGTTAGAAAGGTTAATGATGGTGTGATTACGACCAGAAATTGAATAAAAAGTCTTTTAACAGGTGCTGCAGTTTAATGCAGACATTTTTTGCTTAATGTAAACAAAATCATATGTCTCTACAGTAGATTTTAGTGTAAAATAATTTTTCATGAGAAGGTAAAACTGCCACAGAGAAAGAATTCTAGAATGGTCTCTCAATAATATGTTTGTGTGTACACATGCTGTAGGTGTACCAGTGCCCTCCCCACTGCGTACGTCAGCCCGGTGAAATGGCTGACCACACAGGCCTGTGGCCGTCCAAAGAGACCTCTTAATGCATACTTGAGATATGTCGTGCAACAGAAGCCAATCATAATCGAACAAAACCCAGGTAATGTGGTATAGTTTGTAGAAGACAACTGATATGGTAATGACAGCTCAGAGTAAGCTACAGTGCATTTGAAGTATGAAGGAAGTGTATTAAAATCTAATTTCACTACACATCCCTGAGCTATCATATCATATCATTCCATTGTTATTGAACATTTTTTTTTATTTTTGCCTTTAGAAATCAAACCAGTGGATGCCATCAGGAAGATTGCCCAACAGTGGAGAATGATGAGCCCACAACAGAAACAGGTATTTCTATCCTTTACTTGTTAAACAGAATAAACTGCAGTATGCTTTTTAGTTTCTCCTCGCTGATGTCCCGTTTCAACCCACAATTAGTGTCTGCATGTGCCGTCTGCACTGCTAGCACACTGACTGTGCATGTCCCAGACAAGTAAATTGGACATTTGTTTTTTGCAGCCTAATGTTTGTCCTGTTATCTCTTGTTAAGCTGTTGCACACATTTTTTTTAATTTATGACATTTTGTTCAGTCAGATAAAACAAACAAAAGAGCTTGTCTTGCTATCAAGAGGTGACCATCATGTTTTCTACTGCACATGGGTGGAACATGTTTGTTTATGCAAACCCTAGTTGAGAACAGGAGGAGACTTGGAATGGGCCTTTAAGCAGTGACCGTAAATGGCAGATCAGTTCTGTTATTAAATGTAAAACACATAACCAGTATCTTCTGCTTTCAAACAGCCTCTTCACATAAAGTTCTGTCAGTCTTCTGTGACCAAAGTTTTTTTTTTTTTATCTCTCTTTTCCAGCCGTTTGAGGAGGCATCTCTGCAGGCCATGGAGCAGTTTAAGGTGGACTTCCAGAACTATCAAACCCAGCTGACCCCAACACAGATCCAGCAACAGGTCCTGGAGAAGAAGCAGAGAATGGCCAAAAGGAAGGCCCACCGCAAGAAGAGGGTAAGAGATGGAGTAACAAGTAAGAGTAGATTACCTTTCTGTGCTCTAGGAAACATATTGATACACGTATACTTGATATGGAGATTATTTAGACATTTGACATTGGTGACACTAGCATTGTCAAAAATCTAGATTTTTCGATATATATCAATTCTGAAAAGTTTCTATACTCATTTTCCTTAGTACCAATACCTGCTGCTTTTTCTTGCTCTTTCGTTTCTGCGACAGCTAGTTTACACACACACACACACACAGACTCACACTGTTGCAGCCCCCACAGTCCTGTCTCCTCTCAGTCAGTCATTCACTCACTCACAGTACTGTTTGCCTCTCATCACTCATTTCATTTGCTCTGATTGAAGTTTAAGCTAACAACAGACTGTGGTATATTGTGGATATTTTTATGGTGTTAGCTTATTACAGATGACAAGTCCAGAACCTCTGTGACTAGTTTTGATTGGCAAAGAAAATGGCAGAAAACTGCACTGCTGTTTAGCAATGCTATGGAGCAGTGCTAACAATAGATGTTAACACAAATGATTCTGATACTGACTGCACATCACACACAATGCATGCTCCGATGCACAGAACTGGCACCCACGAGTGTTTGCATTTTGTCCAACAACACACTGATAATGTGGATGGTTCACAGTGACACAGTTTAGTTTCCAAAAGACAAGTGACAGAATGAAACTCAGATCATCCAGACTGAAAACTAGAGCATAATCTTTACGGGGGACTTTGGACACAAACATCAGATGCAACAATTGGCAGCAGAAACAAACTTTACATTTAACATACAGTAAGTAATGCTGTGGTGTAAACAGACTGTTGTACAACTGTAGGCCTACATGGCACATGCAGGGTACAGGATGGGCAAACACTGGCACATGCTTACCCATCATGAGCCCCATGCACAGCTGATGTGTTCGCTGTTGCTTGTTGACATGTCCTCCGTAGAAATTACACCCTGGGTCTACAGTCACACACATTTTTTGAGCTTTAAGTCATCTCTAAGATGATAATTCACTGCTGTAACATTGTAGATAATTCAGAAAACAAGGGAAAGCATGCCATGGGCTCTTTAAAGTTGTTTTGCTGCTGTAGTGCATGAAATTAAAATACATCCTTTTATACAAAGAAACTTCTTAAGTGTCTTTGAGTTCCTTGAAAAGCACTATATGAATAAATGTGGTGTTATAATTATTATTAATCAGACTCAGTAAGGGATTCGAAAATATTTGGATTTGAAAAGTGGATCTGAAATTGGACTCAGATTCGATGAAATGCCATCGAGCTCCAGCCCTGATTGTTTCAGTATTTATGAAGCTGACTGCATCTTTTAAAATCAAATGTAAAATGTTTGTTTTCCCTGCAGTATTGAATATTGATATTTTTTAAGGTATTGTGTCGAAGTTAGAAATTCCAGTGTTGTGACACCACTAGCTGACGGTATTTTGTCCTGTGTTGCACAGACCCCCACATTGTAGCAAAGTGTGTGAGCACGGCAAAGCTGCTGCAGGGTGTGTACAAGCAGAGCTATAAGTATAGAGCTTTCTCTGGGAGTAAAACACAGACTTGAATTGTCATTTCCAGTCAGCAAGCTGAATACTAGACCACATTACATTAACTGTCAAATTGCTGAACAGTAACTCTGCCTCCTCCCAGGAGTTAACCAGCCTGGGGAAGCCGAAACGTCCTCGTTCTCCCTTCAACATCTTCATGTCAGAGCACTTTGAAGAGGCCAGAGGAGCCACCACACAGGTCAGTAACCACAGCTCTATGATGTGACATTTAAAGACATATTTCAGGGTTTTTTTTGGATATAGGTGGTATGAGGTTCCCTGACTGGTGAGAACCTAGATGAGTACACATGGTGTCAGATCAACAGCATTTAAAACGGAAACGATGTCAGACACCGGGTCTCATGCAAGGATTGCTTGTACAGTGGGTACGGAAAGTATTCAGACCCCCTTAAATTTTTCACTCTTTGTTATATTGCAGCCATATGCTAAAATCATTTAAGTTCATTTTTTCCTCATTAATGTACACACAGCACCCCATATTGACAGAAAAACACAGAATTTTTGACATTTTTGCAGATTTATTAAAAAAGAAAAACTGAAATATCATATGGTCATGCAGTAAATGGCATGTACAAGTGCCAATATTTATGCTCATCATAAAAGTGGTTTTCATTTGGGAAGATTATCTTGCTGAACAAATGTGTAACTGTTATAAACTGTTGTTTGTCACAGAGCTTGTTTTCTGTAATAATCCAGATGCCTATGGAAAAATCCCATTGGTTTTTGTAGAGGGAACCAGAGTGATGCTAATTTCTGGATCGGTGTACAAAAATACATCATCCCTATAGCACACTGTATCCACATAGGTGTGTATGTCAACCAATCAGTAACAAGAAATTTCACTTTGGAAAGAACACACGCCGTCTCCACTGAAACTGCAGTCATTGCAGCTTTAGGTTGTAAGCCGACAGTTTTGGGCATAATGAATGAGACCTCGATTGCTCTGACAGCTCCACTGATATCGCATCAATTCATTCATTTTCACACCGCTTACTATTAATCAGTGAAAAACCTGCTACAAATACACAACTTATCAGTTTCCTTGGACATGCTGGAGTCAACGATGACACACACACACACATTAAAATAATTGTGTTGAGCAATGACAAGGACACTTCTGTAAATCATAAATGTTATTACAGCATTAACACTTAAATGGTTGTGAACTACGAGATCCTCAATTTACTGGATTTAGCAGCCAAATGGACCCACACACGACTCAAGTGGCAGTGAAAGTGGACTGAAACTTTAATTTGAAAATAATTGTTCCACCTGAATGCACATCTTTATTATAGGGAATTAGGAAAATACTGGGCTGATGAAGATAATTTCACACAGGTGAGTCACATTATGAGTGGCTTTCCAGTAAACTTAAAGCCTGTTACAGAAAGAGAACTGATATAAAGCACGACCACAGTGTATAATCAATGTGTGATTTTCTGTTACCTGTTTCTTGTCTATACACATAAAAGCCTGGGCCATTCTGACATCAGCGCCACTTGATAAGTGGCGCTGATGTCAGCATTTCTGTTTCTCACTGTCTAAAACTACAAACTCCGACTGTCAGAAAAATTACAACACATTAGTATGTCACCTTTGCAGCTCTGAGCGACGCCACATTCATTCTTAGGAGTGGGGTTTCTCATGCTGAAAGTGAGAGGAGGATGCCTCATAAGTAACTTAAGTCCTACTCTGAGGCAGTAGTTTTTTTTTTTTCCTAAATTGGCTTTCAGCACGATTCCTAGGAGTGATTCTGAGACGCTTGAAAAAAATGGACCTTGTTGTTTTCGACTTCAAACAGTTGATGGTTAACATGATTATATGTATGCATTTCATTTGCACAACAGATATTGAACTAATGTTGTTCCTGTTGTTCATTTAGGCAAAGATGAAGTCACTGTTGGAGGATTGGAGGAATCTGTTCAACCATCAAAAAAAGGTTGGCCATACAGTCCTTATATATCTTTTATTCTTGTAATTCCAAGGCCTTCATGCCAATGTCCCATGTTTGTTCCACATCTCAGGTCTACGCACAGTTGGCTGAGGATGATAAAATTCGCTACAAGAATGAGATGACGTCGTGGGAGGACCACATGGTGGAGATTGGAAGAGCAGACCTGGTTCGAGAGCAAACCCTGTCTTTCAAGAAAAAACATGCTGCTGCAGCCAAGAGAGAAAGAAAGGCTAAGGCTAAAGCGGCAAAGGACGACGCTGCCACAGGAAACATGACAATAAAAACAACCAGGAAGACAGTAAAAAGTAGCCCCACAAAAACTGTCAGCACCACTAATAAGACATAAGATGTTTGTATCTACTGACTCTGGAGGAAGAAAGGTGTGTTCAAGGACAACTGAAGACAGGAGTGCTGATAACCCAGGGCTGCGCCCTGCTTGTTTCTTTCGCCACTAACTTGAACGTGGCAAACCTCCTAGTTGCTGGTAATGCTTCTTCAACAGGGCAAACCTTTTATCATGCTTAGACAGGTCAAGATAATTTCACAGCACCCCAGTAATGCCTGTTTAGTGGAAGTGACACCAAATAAACCCTGAAAACATGATTATCTGGCATAATGTGAGCTTATTCTTAGCCACTTGACAATTCCACATCCTCACTCTGAGTGAGGCTTCTCTGCCGTCTGTCTGCTCTGGACTCTAAGCTCATTAGTTCTTACTGAAGATGTAAATATTACCAAAATGCCTCACAAATATATGGTTTCATTAATAAAAGAAACAACCGGTTGCTTTAGTTTTTAATCAAATGTTCCTCAAACAGGAGAAAATTCTGCATTTGCTGGGGATTTGTCAGCATTGGTTTAATCACGTGGTGCTCTGTAAGTGTTAGTGACAGCAGGATGGTGTATGTGGGACTGAGTCACATTCCTGGTAATGAAGGAATATGGCATGCAGTGCAACAGTGTGCCTCACTCATGTGCTTTAATAGTTTTTTGGATGCAGTGGAGTTCAATGGCATGAATTACCAAAGAGTACAGAAGTCACATTAGGAGCAGGTGGCATCCAGTCGGAAAGTTGGTGGTTCGTTTCCTGTTCTCCCCAGTCCGTGTGCTGAAGCATCCTTGGGCAAGGCACTGAAGCCTGAGTTGCCCACCGTCAGTAAGAAATATCCCCATGGGGTTTTATAAAGTGTCAAATGTTAAAAAATCAATTAAAAAACAGAAGTGTTAACATATTGGTGGTTTTGGTCTTTTCATGGGATTTATTAAAAATAAGAAACACTGAGCACAACAGCTTTATCCTGTTTCATCTGTGGAAGTGTGCACTCCACCGTGTAGCACTTGGCAACGTTGTACTCTGAGAAAAGTGCCGTTAGATGCAAATTTACAGACAGCACTAAAGATCTGACTACTACAGTCCCATGAGTGAAAAATAGTTTGTCCTGACATGACTGTATGAAATTAGTGAGTCTGCTCTTCAAACCATCACTTTAGGATTAAATAGATAAAGGACAAAGGATTAAAATGAACAAATCATCAGTACTTTGTACCTAATTTGCTTTTATTTATTTATTTTATAGGCACATTATCTTTAAATTTACACATTGTTTAATTTTTTAAGGATATTTTAAACTGAACCAGGAATAATACCTGGCCTTATGGGTCTTGTAATGTTTACTTGTTTTTATCTAAATATTACAAAAAATATTAGGTAAAGTCATGTGTTTCTGTTGCTATATTCTAGTTGTAGCCTGTGCCAGTCTTACCATCACATAGGCTAGATGCTTCAGCAATAGATGTATCTACACCCACGCCTTCTATGATATGGTGCCTCAATAGTATATGTAAAGTGCATCAATGCTTAATAAACTTTATGCAACTGTAAACATAGTTTGGTAAAACCTTTGACTAAAGGTCTAAAACCCACATCAAAGTAGAGTAAACTATATGTTTAAATCTAGCGAGTCATTCCTGAACAGTAGACAAAAAATATTCCTAAATCCTTTAGACAAAAACTGCGCATGGACTCCCTGGGGGAGCTCAGTGAGTACATCTGCGGTAGCCGTACTCATTCCCTGTTTTCTGTGCCTGCACCGCATTGTGCTTGCTTCCAGATTGTTTATGAATTAAACTTACTATTTTCTAGCTTCGTCTGAATTTTTGAGTGACTGAAGTTAGTCACGGCGTTCCACAGGGCTCTGTGTTAGGTCCAATTCTCTTCACTTTATACATGCTCCCTTTAGACAATGCTATCAGGAAGCACAGCATAAATTACCATTGCTATGCAGATGATACTAAGTTATATTTATGAAGCCAAATGAATCAGATCAGCTGGTCAAACTTCAATCATGTCTTAAAGACATAAAGGCCTGGATGACCTGTAACTTCTTACTTCTAAACTCTGACAAAACCGAAGTCATTGTGCTTGGGCCTGAAAACCTTAGAAATCTGCTGTCTAATCATATAGTTACTTTAGATGACATCGCTCTCACCTCCAGTACTACTGTGAGGAACCTTGGAGTCATTTTTGACCAGGATATGTCCTTTAAATAACACATAAACCAAGTCTCTAGAACTGCCTTCTTTCACCTATGCAATATTGCGATTGTAATTCTTTACCATCAGGATGTCCCAATAATTCCCTAAAAAGCTTCCAGTTAATCCAAAATGCTGCAGCCAGAGTACTGACAGGAACTAGCAAGAGAGATCATATCCCTCCCATATTAGCTTTTCTCCACTGGCTCCCTGTAAAATTCAGAACAGATTTTAAAATCCTTCTCCTAACATACAAAGCCTTTAATGACAAGGCTCCATCGTATCTTAAAGACCTCATAGAGCCTTATCATCCTAACAGAGCACTTCACTCTCAGGGTGCAGGTCTACTTGTGGTTCCTAGAGTCCACAGAAGTAGAATGGGAGGCAGAGCCTTTAGCTATCCAGCTCCTCTCCTGTGGAACCAACTCCCAGTCTTGGGAGGCTGACATCCACTCTAACTTTAAGAGTAGACTTAAGATTTTCCTTTTTGATAAAGCTTATAGGACTGTACTTCCCAAATATTACCAACATGTGAACATTCCCACCTGGGGCAACAACACTCTGGATCATGTTTACAATAACATACGGGGTGCATACAAGGCTGCACCCCACCCCCACCTTGGACGCTCAGACCACATTTCTTTGTTCCTGTATCCAGCTTACAGACAAAGACTGAAACAAACAAATCTTTTCACCAACCTAATTACACTCTGGGCCCCAGAGACTGAAGGCACCATGCAGGACTGTTTCGCCCCGACAGACTGGGATGTGTTTAAAGCTACAGCCACCTCGGAGGACTTCTCTGTCAGCGTACAGGATTAGGCTGAGTATGTGACCAGGTACATTAGTACCTGTATTGACAACATTGTGCCCACCATACAAGACAGGAGGTTCCCCAACCAGAAGCCCTGGATAAACAGTCAGGTACGCCACATGCTGCATGCTCGCTCTCATGCATTCAGATCAGGCGATGAGACGGAGTACAAAGCT
>NW_018128341.1:142525-149521 GCF_001952655.1 Monopterus albus
GTCTCCTGGACTTTCTGACTGGCAGGCCCCAGACTGTCAGGATTGGCAATAGGATTTCAGCCAGCATTGTTCCAAACACTGGCACCCCACAAGGATGTGTCCTCAGTCCCATCCTCTACCCCCTTTTCACCCACGACTGTGTTGCCTCCCACAAAGACAACATCATCCTAACGTTTGCGGATGACACTGCAGTGATAGGTTGCATCACTGGCGGGGACGAAGCAGCCTACAGGAGAGAGGTGGTGGCCGGTCTGGTGTCATGGTGCAAGGACAATAATCTCAGCCTCAACACGGACAAGACGGAGATGATAGTGGACATGAGGAAGGAGAGGAGATCTCATTGGCCACTGTTCATCCGGGGGCTTGAAGTGGAGAGGGTGTCGACCTGTACTGTTTACATTCTCAGTTTGCACATGCAAAATTGCACATTGACTGTTGACTGCTGCACATGCTGCTCCCATGCAGCATACATTCTCTTATTATATTCTTATATATTTTTGTTATATTGCTGCATTTGCTGCTTAAAGTGCCTTAGATTTTGTGTTACTCCCTTACTTGTATTTTGTGGCATTCATGTGGAATGTGGTAAGAATTTCATTGTACAGGGAAAGACATTTCCTAACTGTACATATGACAAATAAACACTTTGACCTATAGTTAGGGCTGAATCAGGTGACCCTGAGCCTTCCCTTAGTTATGCTGCTATAGGCCTAAGCTGATGGGGGCCCCATGATAGTGAGTCACCCTATCATCACTACATGATCATCACTGCATCATCACTACAGAAATTCATTCCTTCTCTTAAAATTGTACACATTGTACATTTACCCGCAGCTCATAAATCACCCCGTCTGCTTTTGGGTGCAAATTTAAAATTTGTTTATTTAGGAAAGTCCAAGCTATCTACTTTTTAGAGCACTAAAAAGGAACTAAAGGAGAACATCCACATCCTTTCACACAGCAGCTCATTTTCTGAGGAGATACTGCAAAATGGTGGACTATATGTTGACTGTAAATTTTCATAGCATAATATTATGCTTATATAAGGACCTGAATGAATCTTAGAAAGGACTTTAGTCAACACTTTGGTGTCATAGTGCAAGGATGGAACAATATATCCATTTGATAGATTGCCTGGGACAGCTTTCACTCGTAAACCATTTATTGCTACTGTTTCTTTGCTGTAACTCGTCAGCGGGACAGTGACAGTGTCCTCATTAAATGCTACAGTTTCTTAAGTTTGTTGGGTTTTGTTGTGACCTTAAAGTGAATCCATTCATGATACCTGAAGAGTGTAAACAGGTGGATAAGAGACGGGGCTGCAGGTTTCTACAGCTTTAACTTAGTCATGTATCCAGATGCCAAAGGACTGGAGCTGGTTCTGCTGTGCCAGTTAGAGAGACTTCAGACTGTCAAAGGATCAAAAGCTTGTATTGACAGCTGGGCCAGATGTGTCATCTGTCCTAAGTTATTTCTCCACCCTGTGTCAGCCTGGACAAAAAGCTTTCAAATGCTTCATGACAAATGAGACTGTATGATACGATTGAAGGCTCCAGAAAAGCTACTAAATGGAACTTGTGATGAGATTGTTTTCTCAACATTATTATTAGTTGCAGACTTATTTAGAAGTCAGAATAAAACGCATCCGCCATGTTTAAACATTGATAGTAAAGAAATGACATTGCAAGATATCAGCAGAGGAAAATAAGAGACAAAGTGACAGGCTTTGTGTGTGTAACAACACTCATCAGGTGTTAATGTTAACGTTACCTGGCCACGTGGTTTGCATTGTAAGGAACCAACACAACTTTGTGTCCCTCCAGTAATGTTCTCGTTTATCTTCATGGTGCCAAAGCAGACACAAACACCAACAGGACGGATTATAACAAACTAAATTCAACCCTTGTCCTATTAATATATTGTAACAGCTGGATACCGAATCACAAGATGGAGACCATTCTTCCCACGAATGTATTAAGGAGAAAAGGTGGGAGATTTTTTTAATATTTGTATTGTGAGAACGTTTTTTTATAACATTAATACATTACATTCATTTATTCTATTTATTTTCCCCACTGAAAGTTATTCGCCTGGCGTACACGGCAAATTTGTTTTTCTTCCGGGGTTGCTTCTGCGTTCTGGGGTCCCCTGCACATGCGCACTAGGGGGCGGTGGGGCACAGCGGCCGAGCCTTTTCAGGCTCCAGCGTTGAAATATCTGCCGTGCACACACTGACAAAGTAAAAATCACATGCAAGTATAAGACGAACACATATTATTTTGAGAACTCAGCTTTCGTCGTCACCTTTCGCCGTGTTGATGTCAGGAGACTCTGTATTTCAGGCTTCACTTAGCCACGGAGTCATGATATTTTGATTAATTTCTCTGACTGGCTTTTTTACTTGTGTGAATCCTGAAACCAGCAAGTTGGGGATACACACACACACACACACACACACATACATACACACACATACATACATATATATATATATACACATACACACATACATACACACATACATACATATATATATATATATACACATACATTAAAACTTAAAGTAAACATGTGAAAAGTCATAAGAATCCAACATTTTACTCTTTTTGTTTACTTTGTTTTATATTGTACTGTAATAATTCTGAAAGCCTGTTTTTCACAAAAAAAATCATCAGAAAGTGCAACAAACTGAACTTCGGAATCTGGTCTGCAGTTATAAAAACTTCTACAGTGCTTTACTTTGACACCTTCAGCCACAGGAGATCAGCAACATATGGATTCACAGCTGCTCTTAAATTGCTCTGTAAGAGCAACTCCATAAAAGAGAAAAGTATAACATTTTGTCAGAATCAGTGGGGTGCACAGAAGTGTACAGTGGTGAAAAGTAACTATATACAGTATACCCCAGTAAATACAATTTGTAGGCACTTGTAGTTTAAAGGATAAGGCCTGTCAATTTTCTATATTAATAGCATTTTAACAATCCCCATACAGAGACTAAAACCAACAATGAATTGCCTCTACTCAATGTTATCAGTCCTGGATCAGCTTATTTGTCTGTGCTGTAAACCTCCATTGTTGTTCAAAAACAATTAAAAACACATCAGTGAAACACAACACTGTGTGACATATTTCTTCATTAGTAAATCTCATACCCAAGTGTAACAAGCTAGCAGAATGTAAACAAAGCTGAGAGCTCAAACAAACTCTCCCACATGCACAGTTGACTCTGACATGTGCTAACTTCAGAAAATTGTGGACACTCGGGAGCTTTTGGGGCAACATAGTTGGGTCTGGGGCTTCATAATGAAAAAACCTGTCACCCAGTGCAGCACTGTGTTTTCTTGATGTGTTTTTAATTGTTTTTGAACAACAACAAAGATCTGTAACCAGTGGCTGGGAGCAGTCTTGGTTTCTGCTACGTGGATGACACATGGGTTAAAATCAGGACCCAGGAGGTAGAGGCTTTCACCAAGCATATCAACTCTGTGGATGAGAACATAAAATTTACTCATGAGGATGCCAGAGATGACTGTCTGGCCTTTTTGGATTGTGCAGTCCACTTGGGAGGGGACACAATCCTGAAAGTAGAAGTATATTGGAAACCTACACACATGTACCAATACCTGCTTTTTGACTCACCCCATCCACTTCAGCACAAACTGGGAGTCTTCAGAACTTTAAATCACAGGGCAGAGAAAGTGCCCACAACTGCAGAGGGGGCCAAGAAGGAGAAATTACACATCCAGAACTCCCTTAGGGCTTGTAGATACCCTAAGTGGACCTTCACCAAAGCTAGGAAGAGGCCCAACACCAATAGGGAGAAACCAGAAACAAGAGGGGATAACACTGTCATCCCTTATGTGGCTGGTTTATCAGAGAAGTTAAAAAGGATATTTCACAACCACAATATCCCAGTTAACTTTGCCGCTTCACAAACACATGGCCCAACACAGGAGGGCCAACTCCAGTGGACCAGAGTCAGCAGTCCACCTCCACCTGAAGGACAAAGGACATTCTTTTGAGGACAGTGTAGTCCAGATCCTTTCCAGAGAACATCACTGGTTTGAGAGAGGAGTCCAGGAAGCTATTTTTATAAAAATAGAACATCCCTCACTAAATAGGGGTGGTGGACTAAGACACAACTTGTCATCCATCTACAATCCTGTTTTGAGATCTCTGCCCAAACATGCCCACCAGGACAATAGGCGTCGGTCGACAGGGGAAGATTCAAAGACAGGTAACGACTCTCACCGATCCTGGGCTATAACGACTCAGTCATTAGGGGACATTGTTGGGCATCAAAGGACTGAAACACCACCAAGGGCGATAAATATCTCCGGCTCAACACCAGTCAGTCAGAACTGATGAAACCTCTTGGATGAGAGGTGAAACGTCTTCGACCTAGAAATCTAGTCCAGTTGATTTTTTCAGTTCACTATGACCTGGATGACTGAGAATCTGCACAGACATAGTAAAAATGCAGAAAATGACTGGCACTGTCCTTTAAGGCAGCAAGATAGACAATTCCATATGCATCATGCACATCATTAGTGCACCTTTTAGCCTACAGAATCCAGAATATTACACAGTGAGAGACAAGTCTACAACTATACATCATATGAACACAATCCAGATACACTGAGTTATAACAACATGTAGGAAAGTTCAGTATCAAAGCACCTAAAAGTTAAACTAAGTCACCCAGTCATGAAAGTCTGCAACCTCTGTCACATGATGGTAATGTCTGTTACCTGTTCAAACATGGTCTCTGGTGTCAGATCCTTCTCTAATTGTCCACTGACCCTGTGCACTGACCTTTGATCTCTTCCATGTAGATACTGTGATGGACCTTGTGTTGTCTTTTTCAGTTGGTCTGTAGCTCACAGTCACGTCAGCTGCTTTGCTGGTGTGTACAGAACTGATGGCTTTCCTCTCAGGGAAGTTGCCCACCCGTAGATAGATAATCAGTGCTCAGGTAACAGTAAATGACTGAGTCTTTGTACCCCAGTGGGTTGAATTTGACACTATTTCCTCCTCTGGCTGTCTTCACCCTTGAGAGAGAAACACAATTGTTCAGTTCTGACAGGTTGTTTTCCTGTCACATGATTTCAATTGTATTCTTCTTCTTCTTATTGTTATTATCATTATAAACAGGTTACTGAAGCCTGGAGAACAGACTACTTGTGATTATTCCTCCACAGTCAGCTCTTCGTGGAGTAACACAACATGTCCTACCAGATGAAGAATTATATGGAATTCAAAATAAATCTTTACTTGTGTCAAAGAGTCAGATTTTTTTGGGACATGAGAAGTAGATGAAAGGTGATCAGGGTCCTTGCTGCTGCTGGGTTGTTGTAGACCGTTTCAGTAAAGCCTGGAAGTCAGGAGATAAGACCAGTTTGTGCTGGACGTTTCCCAGCACCATCATGTCTCCAGTCCGCCCATCAGAGAGACGCACAGACACCAGTTCCTGCAGCAGAAGAAGGAGAGATTTTTTCTAGTGACACAGTGTTTTTCTGTTTATATTGCCTGAGGATTATTGGCAGCAACCAACAGTTTGAAACAGTGGTGATAATCTGGTATTTGGTGTTGCAGTTTGAGCAAGGAATAAAATGGTATACAGTAAATGAAAAGTTCACTGTACTGCATTTTGCAACAAATTGTATGGTTCAATTCAAAGATTTTGGTGGATGGTTCACCTAAGAGGAAAAACTTTTTAAACTGCATTACTGATAAAAATGGACAGCTATATCCTGTGTGATATCCCAGGTCCTTGGACACAGGCATGTGCAGTTATATGCAAGTTTGATTTTTGATGTGAAAAGAACTAAATACAACCCCTGTGGCAAACAGACCTTCTTCAAATGTTAGCGCACTGTTACATTTTATGTCATGAAAAACCGAAAAAGAAAACCCAACCACAACAGCAAATTATAATAAGGGTAATTATGGCTTTCACAAAGGTTTGGACAGTAGTGCATCCACTGTAGTAACCCTCCCGTTAGGTATCACAGCTTGCAAACACTGAAGCTGCTAAGAGTCTTTCTATTCTTGATTACATACATTTTTACTCACTCCTCCTGCATTTCACTTCAACTTCTGAGATATTTTTAGGCAGTCTTACACATACATGAGATTTTCAACAACACTCAGGTCAGCGTGGGCAGCTCTAGAAAATCTGGGATGGGGCAACCGTGCTGGAGCACAGACTCAGAGAGGGGTGGCACATTTGAAATACATGTAAAAAGTAAATAGGGGTGCTCCGATCAGGATTTTTGGGGCCGATCACCGATCTCTGATCACTAGAAGCTGTATCGTCCGATACCGATCACCGATTACAGGGTCTACTTGTGGGATTATCATGTATCATTAACAACAATGTAAATTAAGTATTGAAATTACAAGAAGAGGAATATCATGAATTGACAACTGCATTTATTGGCAAGAAACATGTGTAACACTTCAACTTAAAACATAGCAGCCTGTGCTTGCCTTGGTTAGTAACTGGGAACAGCTTGGAGCTTGACAAATACAACTTTCCTGTTGATTACATAAAAATAAATAAAATAACAGAACAAAGAGTCTTTGACTAGCTTTAGACTAAAAACTGCAACAAAAAAGGAAAAATACAAATAACAAACTTGCATCTCCATATCTGTATCTGTTTCTATCAACTACAACTTTAACTCAATTCTCAGGGCAGGACTAACAAGCCATTGCAAGTTCACATCTCTTGGGATGTCAAGAAGAAAGGCAGTTAACTAACAGAACCACAGCTGCACTATCATGATGGCTTCTGCCTCATGAATCAATAATAAATTCTGAAGTAGTTACTTTTTTCTCAGAAGCTCAGTCAGATTTTGTGGGCATGTAGAGAGGTAGAGAGAGCAACAGTGATGTAGAGAATGTAGATTAGTAGCTGGCTTCTTGCATCAAGGGCAGATTTTTCTTTATAAATATAAGCATCTCCGCATTTTTGGCTGACAGCTTGTT
>NW_018128341.1:150024-164022 GCF_001952655.1 Monopterus albus
GCCCCGCGGGTTTTGCTTCATCTGATCGGCTTGTCTAAATCGGCCATTACAGAGACAGCCGATCAACCTTCCCAAAGCAATTATCGGCCGACTATGATCGGCGACCGATCAATCAGAGCACCCCTAAAAGTAAACACCTAGTTCTATGAAATAATAAACCATACATTATTAAGAATCAAACTATTGCTTTTTGTGTGTGTAAAAATGAAACACAAATAGTCCTTTCTTTAGCTAACTGGCTGTGCTCCTTATTTACTCCCAGCTGGGGACATCGCTGTTGCACAGGGGCCATGGTGGATTTTGTGGTCCGCTTTGGATCACAGTCCTGTTTTAGAAGTCAGTCTGTTTTCACTTTCCCTTTCTTGAATGACTAGATGACACCTACATCCAGGAATCTGTGGATGTTTATTAGAATCCACTCTTCCTCTATCCAAGCAATGTTTCCTTTCCCACTGGCTGCTACAACAATACCCGAGCAGAATGTTTCCACCAAATTCCATTCCTTTATTTCTCCAAACACACCGTTGGTGATTGTGACCAAGGAACTCACTTTTAATTGCCTATCAAGTGCTGTTGCAGACTTCAGACACAGACATTTGTGTTGAGGTTATAGGTAGGTAGATAGGTTTCATGTAGACCCTATTTGTGCATCAAAACTCCACAATCTGGAAGTGTTCATCTTCATTAGTTTTCCTCAGAAGAGGATCAACCAGTAGTTTTTGGTTTTTCAGATTTACCAGCTGAACTTGGAAAAATCCATGTAACCAATAATGGCTTTTAGTCAAAAACTCCACATACTCCTGCTACATGTGAGTGCCTGATGTTAGCCCTTTTGCATAAAATACATTATAACTTAACACACAAAGTCACAGTACCTGCAGGAAGGACAATGCAGCTCCCTCACAGACCTCCATGATGATGTCACCCAGTTTCAGCTCCACCTTTCCTGACTTCCTAATCTGCAGTTTACCCAGAAATCCTTCTGGGAACTGTGACAGCACAGCGCAGCCCTCCTTCACCACAGCCTCCTGGAGAGAGGCGGAAACACACAAACAGTCAGTATCTAATTTTTTTTGTTGTTGTTGAAAAGGCCAACAAGTGATACCGCCGAGAGACTGCAATTCAATGTCAAGCACTACAAACAAAATTATCTTCTTTGTATTATGATGGCAACAGAAATGAAACACAAATGTGTTTAGACCTGAGCAAGTAAAGCCAGAATTATCTGCAAGAAGAGATACCAGAAGAAAGTATGTTTAACATCACAGTTTTAGTGTTCCTTCAGTGAACTCACTTGTGCATGTAGACGAGCAGGCCTCTTGTCTTCCTTTTTCCCAGGTTTCTCTGCTGTAGATCCATCAGTGGGGTCGACCTTCTGTCCAGACACTCTGCATGGCATGCAGTCTGGTAGCTGCATGAAGAAGAGCTCCTCTCTGCCAGACAGGCTGAGATCCTGGAGCAGGTCTACCAGAAATGGCTGCTCTGGTTTGGGCTGCTCTGCCCTGCTGTGGCCTGCTCTAACCTGAGATGCACAGGCTTGAGGTCTGAAAAATTGAGGGTTTTCTGGACCTGCCAACATGACACCCACAAACACTTCAGCACAAGAATCTATAACAGACTGATCGCACACACACTTTGTGCCTGTAGTAGTTCACACCGGCAAGAGAGACACTTTATATTCACATGCTCCATACACTCTCCACGTATCTATTGTTTTCCCACATACAGTACAGTGCTGAGCCTGACTGTTACACTGCTGTGTGGATCCAATCTAGAACATGCAAATGTTGCCTTTGAAGGGATACTTCAATTCTGACAAAATGCCTAAGATACTGTATGCTGAGCTGTTCTACAGTATCTGCTTCTTCTCTTCTGGTGGTGTTTATTGACGAACTGCACTGCAAGTTACTGTGTAAACAGTCAATGTCATTAGTAGTATCTGTGTCAACGTTCACCTCAGCTAATACACTTCCAGTGTAAGTGACAGGGGACAAAAATTAAAAGTCCTTGCTCTGTGTAAAAATGTTTTCAGAAGTTTCTCCGATGCTACAGAGTCGGACCCTTGACTTGAGTGTCCTGACTAAAATGAGCTCCTTGTTAAACAGGCATGTAATGTAAAATTGTAGCACCAGCAGTAGTAAGAGGTGGATTTTCCTCACATATTGTGGTCGCCAGTGTTCGACTCTTGCTGAAGCTGTCGGACTGACACAGAGGCAGCTGGATGGGTTTCATCTTGGCATCATTCCTCAGACCTGGATCATCTATGAACTGTAGGTGCAACACATAATATTAGTTATAACAAACAGTGAGATAAGGGTTATTATTATTATTATTACTATTATAAATTAAAACTAACTGATGCTGTGCAGCTAAGAATCAAAGTGTTATGTTAAAAATGTTATGAGGCTCTATCAGATTGGGTTTGTCACATCTACCACAGCGTTACTACTACAGTTACAGCCTTTTAAGTACCAAACCACCTCAGCCTCTCAAAGCACATCTGTTTCAATGTTCACATGGGCATCTTGAAAATTTGTGAGCCTGTCCTTTAAGGAACAGGTACTTCCCAACAGGAAGTACTCACATCATCCCTTTGTAGTTTACTGAGCATCTCATCTTCTTCCCCCTTAGAATCTTTCCTCTCTTTCTTCACTAGTTTACACACAGGAGAGGTGGTGGGGTCATGAAGGTGTACAGCACCACGCCAGCCTGAACAGAGAGGTTGATTGTGAGGGAAGGAGAAGTGCAACTGTAATACATCTGTAAATGCACCTCTGAATTCCCCTGAAAAATCAAGGATATTAAATAAAAGAGAGGGTGTGCACCTGCTTTGCGTACAGTGTCAGCAGGACCCTGTTCAAAGATGGAGTGAGACTGAATGGTCTGAGGCCTCTCTCTCCTCCTGCCTCTGTTCTCCCTCCTCTCCTCCCTCTCTCTTCTCTTTTTTGGAACCACGTGGATCTCTTCCTTTAATCTGAGAAAGAATCAGACACAATATTTATAAAACTGTCAGCACTGAATACTAACAGCCCAAATTAGGTAATTTTTTCCTAATGAAACAAGAGATGATTATTGATGGTCACTTACTCATCTTTGCTTTTCCTCACAGCGTGAACATTTGGCTCAAAGGTTTTCTTTGGAGAAAGAGAACAGAAAGAAATACAAAACATTTTTAAAGACTGTTCTCTCGTCATATAACAAATGTAACATCATTTAAATCTAGTAAGAAAGGAGAATGTAGGGACTATGGCCCAGCATGCCTGAGGGTTTAAGAGACTATTTTTCTGTCAACACAAAAGCTGCAAAGCTTCAGCTGCAGCCATTCACCAGTTTTCCTCAGATACAAGTCTATTGACAAAATGTCCATGCAGATTCTCAGTCATCCAGGTCACAGTAAGCTGAAAAAACTTAGAAAAATAGATAAACATCTCCATCTCAACGCCAGTCGGGCAGAACTGATGAAGCCTCTTGCATGGGGATGAGAGGTGAAACGTCTTTGACCTAAAAACCTAGTCCAGTTGATTTTTCAAAGTTTTTTCAGCCTCTATTGACAAAAGCAGATGTATCTTTATATAAAGTGGGTGAAGCTGAGTGTAAATGGTCGTGCCTCCTAAGTCTCTGACACAGAATCCATTTACTTTTATTTCTTCACACCATGACTGTTGCACCAGTGTTTTCCCTTGTCTTATAAAAATCCATTCATTAACTTCTGTGTGGAAGGCTCTAACCAGAGACATGACAACATCATTCCTGTTATAGCCTCCATACAATAACTCCCAGTACAGTTGAAGTAGTAAGTTTACATACACCTTAGCCAAATACATTTAAACTCAGGGAGGCGACAGTGGTGCGATGGGTAGAGCAGTCGTCTCCCCACCGGATGGTTGAAGGTTTGAATCTCGGTGCCTGTAATCCGCATGTTGAAGTGTCCTTGGGCAAGACACTGAACCCCCACGATGGCGGCGCATATGCATGCAGCAGCCCGGGGCCCTCGGCTCCAAACATAATTTCGTTGTACGTGTTACAATAAATAAATAAAGCTCCTTTTTCACAACTCCTGACATTTAATCCTATAAACATTCCCTGTCTTAGGTCAGTTAGGATCCCTATATTTTAAGAATGTGAAATGTCAGAATAACAGTAGAGAAAAAGATTGATTTCAGCTTGTATTTCTCCCATCACATTCCCAGTGGGTCAGATGTTTATATACACTCTGTTAGTATGTGGTAGCATTGCCTTTAAATTGGTTAATTTGGGTCAAATGTTTCAGGATGCCTTCCAGAAGCTTCTTACAATAAGAATTTTCACCCATTCCTCCTGACAGAACTGGTAGAACAGGGTCAGGTTTGTAAGCCTCCTTGCTCACACATGCTTTTTCAGTTCTACCCAAACATTTTCTATTAGGTTGAGGTCAGGGCTTTGTGATGGCCACTCCAGTACCCTGACTTTGGCAGACAGTTCAATTGTTGTTTCATCAGCTCAGAGGACATTTCTCCAAAAATAAAGATCTTTGTCTCAATTTGCAGCTGCAAACCATAGTCTGCCTTTTTTTAATGGCATCTTGGAGCAGTGGCTTCTTCCTTTCAGGTTATGTCAGTACAGGACTTGTTTCACTGTGGATAGAGACACTTTGGTACCTGTTTCCTCCAGTGTCTTCACAAGGTCCTTTGCTGTAGTTTTGGGATTGATTTGTACTGTTCGGACCAAAGTATGTTCATCTCTAGGAGCGTGTCTCCTTCCTGAGCAGTATGATGGCTGCATTGTCCTGTGGTGTTTATACTCACATTGTATTGTTTGTACAGATGAACGTTGTGCTTTCAGGTGTTTGGAAATTTCTCCCAAGGATGAACTGGATTTGTGGAGATCCACATTTTTTTCTGAGGTCTTGGCTGATTTCTTTTGATTTTCCCACAATATCAAACAAAGAGGTACTGAGTTTGAATGTAGGCCTTAAAATCCATCCACAGCTGCACCTCCTATTGACTCAAGTGATGTCAGTTAGCCTATCAGAAGCTTCTAAAGCCATGACATTAGTTTCCCTAAACTGCCTGCTGGTTTAATATGCCAGATAAATGTGTATTACAGTGCATATCTGAATAGGACATTTGACATAGCTGTTTTTCTTAAATGTCTTGGAAATAATCAACATATGATAGTGCTGCTAGTTTAATAAGATCACTTTATATCTGATAAAATGTCTTTGATGACACAATAATGACTAACTTCCTCTTTGTTTTCTCTTGCTTCTCATGTTAACAGTAATTTGTAGGCCATCGGTGCCAGGCGCATGTAGGTTTGTGACACTTGAATAAAAATATTTATTCATGTATTCACTAATTTAATTCCCTAGTTGAAAGCATTTGCCTATTTTTATATTATTAGTTTTTGACGTCCAATCTCTCAATGCTTTAATATTATCCATGTTATATTCCATCCCTATGGTGTGTCATTCATTACCTTTGGTTTTTTAAAGGCTGCTCCCAGTGTTAGGTCCCTGGTCCTGAGGGACGTCAGTCTTCCGGGTGGAGTGGGGGAGGAGAGACTCCTGACTCGGCCTGGGAGTGCTCTGCCCGCGGTAAAGCTCAGCCTGGCACCGCTGCTTGGGCCGGTGGAGCCGGAAACAATAGCTGCATCATTTGAGTCGCTCATTTTGTGATATATGGTCTTCAGTATATTACTTTTTTTTGCGTCCGTGGGCAAGACGTTCCCCGTGTTTTACTGTGTAGTTAGCCACGTGGGTAAAATAAGGTTACAGTTTAGGGCGAACTTAACGCTTTTATTTTGAAAGCAAGCCCTTACAAATCCGCATTTTCATGGCTGGGTTTATGTTCCTTCCCTCTATGTCCAGCAAAAATAGCGTGAGAATGTCTTGAGAAGCAAGGTGATCAGTGGAAGGCGCTGAGTAGGTCAGAACATTCAACTTCACAGCTTATAACCGTCCATTTTGTTTACAGACACGATACCTAAACAGACTACTGCGCCAGGGTGCAAAACGGTGCTTTCACGCAGCCAGAAATATTTCCGTGTTTACATAACAGAACGCTATTACCGGTTGTTATAGTCGGTCTCGTTGCACAGTGTGTTTTCCTTCCCGGCCGCACACAAATATCACTTCATCTTGGACGTATCTTCTTAGCCATAACACAGCGGGGTTGTAGAACACATATAGTGCTCAGTAAACGTGTTAAATCTGTTATTGTACCAACAGCATTATCCCACCAGTTCCGTTTTGCCGCCTGTTTTATGGGCTCAGCTTGAATATGTGTAATTTCCTGCGCTGAGCTGCTATTGTTGTTGTTAACACGGTACTTCATAGGTGGAGCCACCAGGGGGCGGTGTTTGTCTGATGTGTGAGATGGTGGGTCCCGTCACCAAAGGGTCGAAGAAATGCATGGCCCTAGACCTTTCTCACAGTAATTACAAACCTGAAAATGAAGACTTAACAACAAAAGAAATATCGGTGGACCATAATGTGTACCCACATGTGTTTACATCATAAGAGAAATCTGAATTTTCTTGGCGTTTTGTTTTTAAACCATTTACTTTTAGAGTAACATGGGTTGAGGTGCCTGCTCACATGCAACTCTCCACATGTGACCACTAAATATTAGCAAAGTTGATGTTTCTGTGTTGCATGTGTAAACAGTTTTTAAAGGTTGTTGCTGAATTCTGGACAATGTAAGATTTTGAGGTAAAGTGTTCTACATTTTCCTTCTTAGGATTTAAGGGAAACACATCACTAATGCAATGATGAGATTCATGGACAGAGCTCAGTATTTGTTTGGAACAAAGTACTTTTTTCCCCATTTAGTTCAGTGGGAATGTGTGTCCCAACATTTGACTGGTAGTTTATAGCTATTGTTATTTTCATAAAGAAAAAGGTACCAAATGCCACAATCCTTGTCAAAGACCAAAGATTACATTTTATTTAACTGAGAAGACAGAATCATCTAAAGCTCTGGTAGTCCTACTTCTGAGCTTAGCCATAGGCCCAATAGCTAACTAAGGATACATTAAGATACTAAAAGATTAGTGAGAGTGCAATTTAGTAAGATGTAGAAATTGTGACAAAATATGGGACCATGTGTGAGATACATGAGGCACTGGCAGCAGAATGGCGCACTAAAGGAAAAATAGCCTAGCAGGCTAATAATAGCTTACTTAGTGCAAACCTCGTGAAAGTAGCCCAATACATAGAGCATGTGATATATAAAATCAATATAGAACTCACTGATATAATAAAAACTAAACAAACACAGGTCATTAATGATTTTACGAGCATCTAGAACAAGAAAACCAAGGGTGGTATCTTGCTCCATTACTGGGGATAAAGAAAACATATAATACTCTACCATTATAATACCACTTAAACTTGGCTTGTTTCTGCAGACTGAATTCATATCCAAACAGCTTGCAATTTTTCAGTAAACAGATAATCTTCTTAAGGGGGCATCTTCCCCCATGTTACCCCTACTTTCATAGCTTATAAGGATAATGATAATCACCTTTATTGGCCAAGTATGTTACACACAAGGAATTTGTTTCCAGTACAGAACTGATGGCAGCCATCTGCGGCGCCACCTCAACCACCGAGATTCGAATCTTCAATCTTCTGGTTAAGAGATGACTGCGCCCCCCAAAGACTGGCCTTCTCATGGCATCATTGAAAGCAGACAGGTTGAAATTTAGTGCCATTGGCCTTTCACAGGGGGAGATGTGGCAAGCGGATTGAGCCACACTATTGGACTGATTACACAGATTAACCACCTGTGTCTGTGCTTTGTGCACAGTATGTCTGAAACAGACAGATAAATGCATTAGGCTAGCAGGCATTATTAACACCGTGAGCTCAGCTCAAGACAGCAGTTTGTCACTTTCTATAAAATATATTGCTCTCCAACCATTAGACCAGGATACAGGGAAAATCCGGACAGGAATAAATCCATCAAAAAAATCTCCTAAACTGTTTTTCTAGTTTGTGGATTTTTTTCTGATTCAAGTTGAGGCTGCCAGCTGAAGTCCTGTGGCTTTGAGGAGAGAACTTTTAAATCCTGGAGGTTTTGTACAAAATCACCACTATTCCTGACAGGAAATCCACTTCTTCAGAGCCATGCTCTCCTTTGTTGTAGGGCACAGGTAAGAACTATAAAGACACAGAAATCGTAACAGTTTGGGGGGTATTTAATGATAGAGCATAGTAAAGGAAACAGATTTGGGGGTGGCTGCAAATACTGTTATTAGATTATTAATTACACTGCATAATGATCGAATAACTTTTTAAAACTCGATTTTAGGGGGGTTTAGGGTTTTTTAGAATTAGGTGAACATCTACAATTTGAATTAAGTATTACAGACGTTTGGCAGATGAACCTGTTTGGGGACCCTGCTGGAAATACTGTATTTACTGTTGGGGTCCTACCAAAAACCCTACAGTTTCTGTCAGTTTATGCTAATTTTATATTTGATGGAACTTTGCTTGGGTTTATACGCATATGAGCACAATATGATCTGAAGTCTTTTACAACTAGATTTTGAAAAGGGGCCTCCCAACCAAACCTTAATATTACTGTACATAATAAAACACAAGTTAGATGTTATAATGAGCCCAAACTTTGACCCTTTACTTGTGAAAAACAAAACTGACAACCAAGAACCAGATCATCCACCAAGACAGTGGATTAGAAACAGCAACATACACCTCTAAAACAAGTCAGACTAGCAATATTACCACAGGACCAGGAGGTGGCAGCTCCATTCCATGAACCAATTCTGTCAGTAAAGTATTATTCCAATCAGTATGTCCTCCTTCCTAGGGAGGTGTTCCGGGCATGTCCCACCGGGAGGAGGCCCTGGGGAAGACCCAGGACATGCTGGAGGGACTATGTCTCTCGACTGGCCTGGGAACGCCTTGGCATTCCCCCGGAGGAGCTGGAGGAAGTGTCTGGAGAGAGGGAAGTCTGGGCATCTTTGCTTAGACTGCTGCCCCGCGACCCGGTCCCGGATAAGCAGAGGAAAATGGATGGATGGGACACTGAAGTTTGCCACTGAAACCAATCAGAAGCATAAAGACAGAATGTTGTTGTAATTACTGGTCAGGTTTTTTTCAGCCCTGCTGCTGTTATAGTTGATGGATTTTTTAATGTAGTTTTAATAGTTTTAGTTTTAATACAGTTGATGTATTCATTGCCATCGAGATGAAAAGAGAAATTCAAGATATGTAACAAAAATGCTTCTGGCAGGAACTGACAACCCTACCTTTAACCTGAATGACAAAACAAAACAAATGACTTAGACAGTAGCATTTGGGTCTGTCAGTACTCATGATAGCTGTTTTTCTTCATTGGCTTCCTATTGTAACGGAATTTGGGAGTGATATTTGACAGTGACTTTAAATCTGATATGCAGATTAACTCAGTTGTCAAATCTAGGGGGTTTTTTTTCAGCTCAAAGTTTTAGCCAAAGTCAAACCTGTTCTCTCCTTTTCTGATTTCGAAAAAGCAGTTCATGTGTTCATCTCATCACAACCTGATTCCTGTAATTCCTTGTACAAAGGAATCAGCCAGCTCTGTTTGCAGCTCATTCTAAATGCTGCTGCTAGGTTCCTACTGGGACATTGTAAACATAAACACATTTCTCCCAAACTTGAATCTCTCATTTTTAGATACTTGCTAGACACTTGTTTCTTATATTTATGATGTTTACTTCTCTTTTTATTGACTGATTTACAGCTCTTTGGTCAACTCCTGTTGTTTTAAATGTACTTATAAATAATGTAGTGGATGTATCTCAGTTTGGCAGGATAAACAATTACCTCAGAGCACCAGTTCTGTTGACAGTGAAATGACCAAAACTAATTTAATAATTAATTATTAGCAATTAATTTATTATAACTTATAAACCAAATTATCAACCAAATTATTAACCTGAGGTCTGAAGGATGAGTTACTGTCAAAACAGTGACCTTGGCTTTACAATTAGAAGGAAAAGAGAGCGAGCAGAACTGAATTTTATGCTTTTATTAATAAAAATAATAATAATTTTAAAAAATCTAATGGTTGCTGAATACAATGACTGTAAATTTTCAATTTTCATTTTAATGCCTGAATCAGAGCTAAATGACACCAGCTCAGTTTAGAAGAGAGGACTAGTCTTGCTTTCTTGGAGTGAGTCGGACCACGACTGATGATGGACTGGGCCCGGAGGGTTCAGTTGGTTCAACTCAGTCTGCCTTCCAGAGTCTCTTCAGAAGATTAATCCCTAAGAGTCCTCATCGTCACTTTGGGACTGCCTGGTGGGGCTGTTGACATCCACAGAGCTCGAAGTGTTTTGACTGAGCAGGTCAGTTCACAGGCAGCCGTCTGTTACTTGGACAGCTGCCCAGACCGGATGGAGACACTGGGACACCTGTTGCACCTCAGATAGGGAGAGAAATGAAAGAGCCTTTAATGTTTACTGTTTTTAAGATGCCATCCTGTGACCTTTTGTGAGGTGGACATATTTGTTTGAGAGATATGTTGCCTTTTACTTTTTATAGTCAGTGGTGTTTTTAACATGTTTATGATGTTTGGAGGTATCATTAAGCAGAGATGTGTCAAGAAGGTATTGTGTACTCATTAGCAGTGTCAATTATCATGTGACCTGCAGCTGTTATGTCACTTGCATGTTTATTAAACTTATTTGTTTTATTTTTATGGCTTCTGAAGGGGTGACCAAGTCTGACCTCTCTAGGTTCAAATACAATGGTGTCTATTGCACTGGAGGTCAAAGAGGGGAAAGGTGGGGTAGAGCGTGTTTAAACCAGGAGGTGCTTGTAGAGAATACAAAAGATGCTGCAGGAGCTCTGTAAACTGTTCTGCTTCATGAACCAGAAGCGGAGATATTGCCAGCTTTGACCTTTTGCAATAAATCCTACACCTTGCTTTAGACTGGAGAGACTGTATTTTTTCAAAAGATAAGGGAATGATCACTGGTGTGTGCCTGACTTATACTGGCCCAGGTCAGGTTTTACAACAGTTTCTTATCTAAAGGTAAATTTCCTTTGGTTGGTAGGATCAGTGAGTGTTTGTCCAGGGAATTCTTTGCTCTTCTGGAGTAATAAAAGATTCAGTTTTTAATGTGATGTTAAACAGCTTGTGGCCTCTTAGGTGTCAGAGTGTCTCCACATCAGATGCGAATCAGGTTTATCGTCAGGCCAGAGGTTTTGTGTATTCTACAGGCTGGGGGAGCAAACGGGTGAACAATAGAAGTGTGTTCTGAGGTGTTTAACACATCTGGAGAGACAGTCCTCTCTCCCTGCTTTGTGAATGCATTTGCACATGATTTTGCTCATCTGCTGTCAGGTTCATTACAATAAACTTGACTTGACACACACACACAATACAATACATTCATTGCTAGATTTAACGTTTTTGCAATTTATTGATTGAAGAAATCCATTTAAAAGCTTCAGTACTGAGCTACATACTGTATGATATGATCAATCAGTAGCCAGTGTATACATACATCCATAGCACACATTACTGAGCAAACCTGATTTTTATTAAAAGCCAATATAAGCTCAAAACTAAAGTACTGCATTCCATTTCAAATCATGTCTAACATGTAAACACCTGAAAAAGTTTTTATTGATCTGTGGAAAGTATCTCTGGATTTACATTACATAGAGTATCTTCACTGCTATCATGCAAGCTGACACAGCGAGCATTCAGCATCTCCCCTGCCTTGTCCCTGAAAAGAGCCAGGTTCAAGGCTGATGTTTAATCTATAAGAGGTGGCGTTAATGCAAGAGGAAACTATCTCCATATGCATGAAATGTTTGTCGATTCTACTGACACTGATTGGTCAAACATAGAGGAGCCTTAGAGAACTCGCCAAGTATTGGTAGAAATCTATAGATGAGTGATTTCCAGTGACTGACCTGATTATCACTGGCTATGTTTAAAAGCAAAAAGGAGGCACAGACGGCCTGTGGGGGGTATGAAGAACATACCTATGCACAGCGCGTGGCAGTGCCGGGCGCCCGTGTATGGATCACAGTAGTGATGGCCATGGAGGCATAGGCGCACTGGGGGCGCATGGGGTGTGTGTGTGTGTGAGTGCGGTGGGGCACATACTACGCCAGCGCACAGCGATCAGACCGCTGGTGGCGTACTCACGTGGCGTCACAGTTGTGCCATGTGTTGCACCAGCATCGCTGTGTGGGACGCCGCTTGATGTCTGGAGAGTGCCATCAGAATCAGATCGTCTAGGTAAAAGAGGACCCTGATTCCTGCTCTGCGCAGCGGTTCTAATGCCGCTTCCACGCACTTCGAAAGGGTGCGGGGGCCAGGGAATAGCCGAAATGTAGCCTGTTGTATTGGAAGTGTGTGCCTTGGAAGGAAAAACGCAGGAATTTCCTGTGTTTGGGAATAATAGGCACATGAAAATAAGCGTCTCTCAGACCGATGGAAGTAAACCAGTCGCCTGGACGCACGCATTCCAGCACTTGTCTCGTGGTGAGCATATGAAACGGTCTCTGTAAAATGTATTCGTTGAAGAGGGACAGATAGGTCTCATTTCGCCCGATTTCTTGGGAACCAGGAAGTAGCGCGAGTAGAAGCCCTCGCGTTCCTTCCCCTGCGGAACCATGGAGATTGCTGCTACGACCACCTGCAGCTCTGTCGCCAGTGCAGCGGAGCTCGCAGGTGACGTTATGACAGTCTCCAGCACACCGCTGAAAGCAGGAGGGTGCCTGGAAAATTGCAGGGTGTAGCCGGTGTGAATCAGCTTGTCCATCCAATCATTCATGGACAGCCGGTCTCGCCACACCGCATAATTCTCTGTCAGGGGATGAGCGTTTGTGCGTGGTGCGCTCGCGTGCACAGTCGCTAACCACTGGTACGCCCTCTCCGCCATTGCCAGGGACAAGTGTTCGCTCTGCACAACCCATGGGAGGGCGCTGGAGAAAGGGCTGAGAGGAGGGGAGCGTCGCGTGTTCAGCTGCAGCGCTCGCCTCCTGTGTGGGAGGGAAACCGTACGCACAAGCGGGGGAGGAGTGGGGAGACCACACAGACCCACAGGCAGCTCTGCATCAGACAGAGCAGCGGTGTCGTGCTGTGACGAAGTGGGGAGGGCGTACGCGGGAGAAGAGACGACTGGTGGGGAAACGTGTGTGCGTGTGGATAGGACATGTGCAGCCACATATTGTGTTGCACCATCGTGGCCCATGCCTGGATGCAAGCCGTAGCCATGGCAGCAGCGGAGGACAATGTGAGTGTTGTGGCCATGGCTTTGCTGATCTCCTTTGCGGCCTCCGCAGGGAGGGCCCTGGGCTGGGCGGCGAGGGAGGACACAGACGATGAGAGGAGGGCAATGTTGTTCCAAGCAGCTCCAGCCTGCGAGGCGCACTGATGAATGCGATCCATGAGCCGAGCGGTGATCTGGTCTCGGGGCAGCGGGGGAGTCGGCTGCCGACTGCTGAAGAACACCGCCTTGGGAAGCAGGATGGCAGAGATGCTGGGTTCCAGTGGCGGGACGGCGGGGAACCCAAGGTTGGTCATCCTGTCAACTCTGGTGAATGGCCCGAAGCAGTCGACTGGAGCCCACAGGCCCCCAGGCCTGGAGGTGTGGCCCAAAGAGACCATCTGGGCTGACAGGTCCTTCCAGCAGACTCTTCTTAATCTGCTCTGGCATCCAGGACATGTGCAGCCACATATTGTGTTGCACCATCTTGTGCCTCAGCCAAGAGGGGCTGAATGGCGAGGAACCTGGGCCAGATTGGGGAGGGCTTGCGCAGCTGCTCCGCCTTGTAGTAGTCCCCCACCATGTCCGAGGGAGCAGGGGGTGGGCTGGCCTCAGGACGGAGATGCCTTTTCGGCCCGCGGCCTTGGCGATAATCTCGGGCAGGTCGTGGAGCAAACCACCAGGCGCCAGAGGCTGGCTGGCGAGTGGAGCAAGGTGCTCATGTGGGGAAAAACCGCCTCCGCCGGTCTCCAGGGCGACCAGGGGGGCGATAGGAGG
>NW_018128341.1:164293-174963 GCF_001952655.1 Monopterus albus
CGGGCAGGTCATGGAGCAACCCACCGGACGGCGGAGGCTGGCTGGCGGGTGGAGCAAGATGCTCATGCGGGGAAAAACCGCCTCCGCCGGTCTCCAGGTCGACCAGTGGGTCGATGGGAGAACCGGGGGAACCGGCAATGGAGGGAAGCGAGTCAATGGCCCTGGGCCCTCCAAAGCCGAGGAACTCCAGGGGATCGTCCACCAATGGGTCGTCACCGCGTGAGGCCCAGGTAACGCTGTCATCTGGGTCCTTGTCCTTCATGACGGCAAAAACCTCCATCCTCCGCCGCTTCTCCGCCGCAGGCAGGCAAGCGCAGAAGGGGCAAGCGGCCTGCGGCGAGAGGGCCAGCTTGGTGTGCTCCGCGCTGAGGCAGGCATCGCAGCGGGGGTGCGAGTCGCTGGGCAGGATGAAGCCCGTTTCGTAGCCAGGACACACGATGACAGCGGGGCAGCGCCAGGTTCCGTGCTTTGCTCTTTAGTCTTATCCATGTCGATGCTCATAGGACTGAACACTGAAGAAAAAGAGGGAGTAGAGCTAAGGCTGCAGTGATATCTATACTACTGCTGCGGACGTAATTGAGGACAGCCCAGTGCAGGGCACAGGGCACAAAAGAATCTCTTCAGGACTACGCATGCGCGAGGGATAAACCCAATAGCGACAGCTCTTAGAGGTCGAAGCCTATACGAAATAGAACATGCATTTTGGCTGCATTCACACATAATCCTTCCCACAGGTTTGTGCAGAGGTGTGGCTGTGTTATTCCGACTTTAGAATGTAACAATAACAAAATAATCAAATTCTTTGATTCGCTTTGTTCTCACTGATGCTGCTCTCTCTCCTCATTCATTCTCTAGCTCTCTCTCACTCACTCATGTGGACCTCCAACACCCCATTCCACCTTGTCCCATTTATACAGGAGGTGGGGCAGCCTTGCTTTTGCAAAAATGCTGCCTTTGTTTGTGGCATTTTGGAAGGTCAACATTGACCCCCCATGCTGGTGTTGTGCCAAAATCTGTTCCCCATTGAGATGTGTTTCCCCTAATCTGAATGCCAACGTTATCCTAACTATAAACCACAGAAGGGGGCACTAGAAACATAGTTTTAATGGAAGAAAGAAATCCTGACATGGGAACAAATTTCTACATAACATCGGAACTGTACTTTTTAGATAGAATGGTGAGGTGAAAAACTCCTGCATTGAATAAGCAGTGTAAAAGGGGCTTTAGGTTAAACATTTTAAAACCTGTCTCCCATGGCGCTCCCCAAGGTTTGATGCTTGGTCCCCTCCTCTTCTTCCACTGTTACTGTTCCACCTGTACACTGATGACACCCCTCTTCATCTTCCTCAGAGATCTGTCTCGGACACACCTACTCCACGCTTATCACCTGACTAACCAAAATCCTCAAACTACACCACACTCATTTCAAAGACCTCATCTTTCTAGTTTTCCATGACATCTATTGGCTCCCCTCAAATTCCAAATAAACTAACATCCTCCTCAGTATAAGGCCTTTAAAAACTCATCTCTTCTCTGTCTCTTTAATCTCCTCCAACAGTACATCCTCTGTCATTGTTTCAGGTCCAGCAATGCCAGACTCTTACCGCTAATCCACGCTGAAAGTGTTTTTGAAAGGATTTTCTAGGTGTGTCTCACGCCCGGCTCATGCTGCATATAGAATCCCATTTTGTCAAATGTGTCAATCCACATTGAATTTGAGACCCACATAAGATGTACAGCTCCCGTGGAACCCTTGCATGCTTTTTAGTCTTCCTCTCTATTTTTCCCCTCTGCTGCATTTAGTGAAGCGTCATCTCCACAGTCAGCTGTTTAAATCATACAAATCCTGTTGTTTTCTGTTTCTACTGGAATCTATTAGGACTGATCAGGCTGTTTTGTTTCACTTTCACCCTCTGTAAGAGCCCAGAAAATAAATGAACTCAATAAATCCATACATAAAAGCTACATAAAAGCAGGATTTCTACCTGATGATCTTATATAAAAACTATTTTTGTCTAGTACACTTGTGTTGTTGGTCAGCCTGGTAAAACCCCTTTCTCTGGCCGCTGTCCTGCTGACATACAGATAGCTGTTCTGATGACTTTAAAGACAGAAAATGTGCTGCTCATGTCTCACTTTCAGTATGGATTCCCAGACAGATCCCCAACATTGAACCTGGGGTAACAATTCTTTTTAAGATGCAGCTCTCTTTCTTATAAACTCTCCACCATTCCACTTAACAAGACCACCACCCTAAAGAACCCATCTGCACTGACTTTATTTCTGTATTTAAAATGTGTTTAAAGCAAAATTGTATTTAGAGTTCATTTTTGGATAGAAAAAAGAAGATCAACAATTCCATCACATTTTCCATAAAATTTATAGGAAATGCCAACCTCTTTAATCAGAGAAGGACACATATTTCCCCGTTTAGAGTTTGTTGCTTCTGCTTTATTTGAGAAACAGTATGTATAAGGCATCACCCAGCCCTCCAGCATCACAGCCACTGCCTCTACAGCAATACTGCGTGCTCCTTTCTTTCTTTCCCAGTCCTCTGTCGCCCTCTGCTGCAAATAAACGGCTCCAAACACATGGTAGTTAGAGTTGCTGCATGTGAATTTCATGTGGATGTGTACATGCATGTTCAAGTTGAATGAGAGACAGAACCTGTGATAATGAAGCAACATCCATCTGAGTGTTGACCATCTGTAACCCCTGCTAGCCTTTAGCAGTCTAATATCTCTGTGTTTTAAAGCCAACACATGCTGCTACCAATTCTCCTGTAGGCCATGAGCAGTTTAATTACCTGCAATTAGGATCTAGCTTGCTAGATGAGGAGGAGAACTAAGAAAATGCCAAGCAGAAAGGAAAAGAGAGGAGAACGACTTCTGCTGATGGTTCTGCAGTTATACTCTTATGGCTTGGATATACATGTGCTTCTGTGTATTTATTCCATAAATCTATCAGTTGTATCTTTTCATAAAAGGTGTTTCTGTATTAGAGTCTCTATAGTTCTATATTTTGCCTTTCTGCATGTACGTATACGAGTGGGTTTAGGTTTGCATTGAATAGTTGTTTTTGAATGTCTTTAAATATGGGTTGAGTGAAGAGGGGGAGAGCAAGAAGGTAACGTGTCTGTGTGTGCACTGTCACCAAGCACCGTGGCCCTAGTCTGCGCTGCTTTGACAGTGATGTATGGGTAATTTAAAAAGTCGTTCTTTTCCACAGAGCAGTCTGCAGTCAGGCCAGCCAACCGCAGCCCATTCCCCTACAGCACAGAGAAAACTCATCTACATCCACTCCAGCACACACACAAAAGAGGTAGCAGCACATACACTGACATTACAGAGTGTAAAAAACTAAATCCTCACAAACAATTTTGATTGAGTTGAATAGTTAGATGTTTTATTCTCATTTAGTCTCTGCACAAGCAATAGCCATGGCCGTGCTTTCAAGTTTTTTTCTACTAGAAATTTCATTTTTGAAGAGATGACCAGAGCACACAACTAAACAAGCAAATAAAAATTCAGATCAAAGCAGCATAACTATGTCCTGTTTAAGAACAGTACTGTATTTAAATGGCTCTCATCATTTTATATTAAGCATGGCTAAAATCTAAAAGGCTCTGTCTCCCATTCAAAGTGCTAGTGTCTGAGAGTCTGGTTACCCAGCTAGAACAAGCTGGGTACCCAGCTAGATGGCGGCTGGGATAAAATTTGTTGTGAGGTACCCCTTTTTTAAAAAAAACATATAACTGCGTGGCGGTTGGGGACAGTGCCTCTGGATTGGCAGACCGGGGTGGTGGTCCCTCTTTTCAAGAAGGGGGACCAGAGGGTGTGCTCCAACTACATGGGGATCACACTCCCTGGGAAAGTCTATGCCAGGATGCCAGGGTACTGGAGAGGAGAATTAGACCGATAGTCGAACCTCGGATCCAGGAGGAACAATGCGGTTTTCATCCTGGCCATCGAACACTGGACCAGCTTTATACCCTCTTCAGGGTGGTGGAGGGCTCATGCGAGTTTGCTCAACCAGTCCACATGTGTTTTGTGAATTTGGAGAAGGCATTTGACTATGTCCCTCGTGGCACCCTGTTGGGGGTGCTCCAGGAGTATGGGGTCCGGGGCCCTCTCTTGAGGGCTGTCTGGTCCCTGTACGACCGGAGCAGGAGCTTGGTTTGCATCGCCGGCAGTAAGTCAGACTTGTTTCCGGTGCATGTTGGACTCTGGCAGGGCTGCCCTTTGTCACTGGTTCTGTTCATCATTTTTATAGACACAATTTCTAGGTGCAGCCAGGGGCTGGAGGAGTCCGGTTTGGGGACCACAGGCTCTCGTCTCTGCTTTTTGTGGATGACGTTGTCCTGTTGGCTCCATCAAACCAGGACCTCCACCGTGCACTAGGATGGTTTGCAGCCGAGTGTGAAGCGGCTGGGATGAGATTCAGCACCTCAAAGTCTGAAGCCATTGGTCAATCGAAAAAGGGTGGGGTGTTCCCTTCAGGTTGGTGGAGAGTTCCTGCCTCAAGTGGAGGAGTTCAAGTATCTTGGGGTCTTGTTCACGAGTGAGGGAAGGATGGAACAGGAGATTGACAGGTAGATTGGTGCAGCTTCTGCAGTAATGCGGTCGATGTACCTTGACCATCGTGGTGAAGGAGCTGAACTGCAAGGCAAATCTCTCGATTTACCGGTCGATCTACGTTCCGAATCTCACCTATGGTCATGAGCTTTGGGTCATGACCGAAAGGGCAAGATCCCGGATACAGGCGCCCGAAATGAGCTTTCTCCGCAGGACGGGTGGGCGCGCCCTTAGAGATAGGGTGAGGAGCTCAGTCACCCGGGACAAGCTCAGAGTAGAACCGCTGCTCCTCCACATCGAGAGGAGCCAGCTGAGGTGGCTTGGGTATCTGTTTTGGATGCTTCCTGGGCGCCTTCCTAGGGAGGTGTTCTGGGCATGTCCCACCGGGAGGAGGCCCCGGGGAAGACCCAGGACACGCTGGTGGGACTATGTCTCTCGGCTGGCCTGGGAATGCCTTGGCATTCCCCCGGAGGAGCTGGAGAAAGTGTCTAGGGAGAGGGAAGTCTGAGCATCTCTTCTTAGACTGCTGCCCCTGTGACCCGGTTCCAGATAAGTGGAGGAAGATGGATGGATGGATGGGATATACCTGCAACTTCCATCTGTTGATTCAGGGGAGAAAGTTGTACTGATTATGTAGACTATGTGTTGTGTCCTGTCTGTAAATGTTGTGTAGTGTTTCCTGGTCCAGCCCTATGATATTTCTGTTGAACTGAACAATCTTTTGAAGTGGGATTGTGTCAGTGTTGCTCATTCCTCCAAACCAAGCTGATATGTTGAAATTAAACACAAAAAGCTTGCTGAAGTGCCTGATGAGCATGGCAAAACCTCACTCTTGTGGTTAAAGGAGAATTTATGGCCAACAGTGGTACTGAGGTACCTATAGTCTTCCACTCTTTTGATTTTACAGCCATTAATTTCTAATTAATGGTTTTTTACAATCATTATTTTCTAGTTCCCTTCCCTGGAACCAACACCTTAACGTGGTGGAGGGGTTTGAGTGCCTGAATGATCCCAGGGGGCTATATACCATACCAACTTTATTTATAAAACACTAAAACAACCAAGGTAGACCAAAGTGCTGTACATTGCAATAAACAATATATATTAAAAACACAACCCACAAGCACAAACAAAATCAACACCAATATAAAAACATGAATCAATAAAATAAATGGTCTTATACTTGTATAGCGCTTTTCTACGCTTTACAGCTCACTCAAAGCGCTTTTATACTACTTGGCCATTCACCCATTCGCACTCCCAAACACTCACACACCGGTGACATCACCAGGAGCAACTGGGGGTTCATTGTCTTGCACAAGGACACTTCGACATGTTGACTGGACAAGCTGGGAATCGAACCGCTAATCCTCCAGTTAGGAAGTGACCCGCTCTACCTCCTGAGCCACAGCCGCCCGTATAAATAAAATCAACATCAATATAAAGTATCAAAACAATTTTTTAAAAGAGACTTAAAAAAAGACAGAGAAAAAGCTTTTCTGATGGGCAGTGGTAAATCGTTCCAAAGTTTGGGTCCAGTGACCACAAAGGTCCGGTCGCCTCTAAGCTTATGCTTAGTTCTAGGCACACTCAAAAGAAGCTGATTGGCTGACCTCAGAGAACGTGTTGGTGTATGCCAGTGAAGTAAATCGAATAAGTAGGGCGGTGCAGAGCCATGAAGGGATTTAAAAACAAAAAGTAAAATTTTATAATGGACCCTAAAATAAACAGGTAACCAGTGCAGGGAAGCTAAAACTGAAGAGATGTGCTCATATTTTCTCATACCTGTTAAAAGACATGCTGCAGCATTTTGGACCATCTGGAGGCGAGTGATGGAAGACTCACCAATCCCCAGATACAATGTGTTGCAGTAATCCAGTCGGGAGGTGATAAAAGCATGAACAAGTGTCTCAAAGTGACGCCTAGAGACCATTGATTTTACTTTGGCCAGCTGTCTTATTTGAAAAAAACTAGATTTAATGACAGCTGCAATTTGGCCATCAAATTTCAGGTCAGAGTCAATCTTAACACCCAGATTTGAAATATTTTTCTTATTGTATTGAGCCAAAAAGCCCAAGTCAATAGCAGGTGACCCAGCAGAGTCACCAAACACTATCACCTCAGTCTTCTCCTCATTCAGCTTCAAAAAATTAAAAGCAAGCCAAGATTTAATGTCATCAAAACATTCAAGCAGTGTCCTAACACAAGAATTCGCCTTTTTAACCAGTAGATAAAGCTGGCAATCATCTGCGTAACAATGAAAGGAGATATCGTGTTTCCTAAGTATAGAGCTCAGTGGGAGAAGGTAAAGGAAAAAAGAAGGGGTCCAAGAACTGAGCCCTGCAGAACCCCGTACAAAAGTGGCTCAGAAGAAGACACAGCAACCCCAAGTTTCACACAAAAGGATTGATCCTTAAGGTAAGACCGAAACCATTCTAGGGCTATACCTCGAATACTTACCCAGTGCTCTAAACGAGAAATAAGGATATTGTAATCCACTGTATCAAAAGCGGCAGTCAAGTCTAGCTAGGAGCACTAGGACAACACAGTTCCCTGAATCGGTTGCAAGGAAAATATCATTTAAAACTTTCACCAAAGTTGACTCAGTACTGTGCAGGGTTTTAAACCCTGACTGAAAAATCTCAAGAATATTATGCTTGTTTAAAAAGGCCAGTAACTGAGTTTAAACTTTTTTTTCAAAGATTTTGGAAAGGAATGGTAAATTTGAAGTGGGCCTAAAATTTGAGAGCACTGTGGGATCCAGACCACGTTTCTTAATCAGTGGCTGTACCATGGCATGTTTAAAATTCCTAGGAACCAGCCCAGAGGATAAGCTACTATTAATAATAGAAAGGACAAAAGGCCCCACAACTGGAAAAACCTCCTTTAAAAATCGAGAAGGAATAGCATCACTTGGAGAGCCAGAGGGATTCAATCGCCCAGCAATTTCCTGGCAATGGGATAAAGACTCATCAAAAACAGCAGAGCAAGAACGAGAGGCAGAAAAATCATAAACAGGAGATAAAATTTGAGCTCTGGTAGAGAGAACCTTGTCGTTAAAAAAGTATAAACATTTTTGACAGAGGGTGGGGGAGGACTCAAAACAGGCAGCCTGAGGGACATTCAAAACTGAATCAATATCTTTAAACAAAACACGAGGCTTATGACAGTTTGATTGAATGATATTAGGGAAATAATGTCTCTTAAGAATTTTCACGGTTTTTTGATAGCTGTGTCTCTTAGTATCTGAAATGATACTTGTAATTTGTCCTTTCTCCACCTGCGCTCAGCCCTGCGACACTCATGCTTGGCAGCGTGGGACTCTCCGTTTAGCCAGGGCTCGAGTTTAGCCCTAGGCCGCCTAATCCTCAGTGGTGCCACCGCATCAATGGCAGCCTGACAGGTAGAGTGAAGTGGAAGAATTAAACATATGGCAAAGACGCGGAGTAGCGCAAGGTGTGGTTGTATCACAAATAAAGTCAATCACAAATAACACAGGGAAATGATCAGAAAACACAGCGTCACAGATTTCTATTTCACAAACTGGCACACCATAAGGTCCAAGGTGTGCCCATGCTCATGGGTAGGACCAGCCACAAATTGTGTAAGATTAAAAGAGTCAATAAGATCTAAAAAAAGCTTAACTAAAGGTTTGTCAAGACAGCAGACATGTATATTAAAATCCCCAATAATTAAAGCCTGGTCATATCTAGGCATAAAATGAGCCAAACAATCAGAAAAGTCACCTATAAAATACTTATTGAACTTGGGTGGGCGATAAATCACAGCCCAAAATTAGTCCGGAGAATGACCCAGTTCAAATAAGGACATCTCAAAGCAGGAAAAAGAGGGTAATGATAAAATCTGCTTGCATTTAAAAATTGTTTTATAAATAGCTGCAATCCCCCCAACGTGGCCCGACTGACCCAAACCTCGGATGACAACGCTGGTTTTTGGGACTTGGAATGTTACCTTACTGGTGGGGAAGGAGGCTGAGCTAGTGCAGGAGGTTGAGAGATACCATATAGATATAGTCCTGCTCACTTCCACTCACAGCTTTGGTTCTGGAACCATTCTTCTTGACAAAGGGTGGACCCTCCTCTATTCTGGCATTGCTCAGGGTGAGAGGCGAGAGGCTGGTGTGGGCTTGCTTATAACCCCCCAGCTCAGTCGTCAGGTGTTGGAGTTCACCCCGGTGTATGAGAGGGTCGTTTCCCTGCACCTTCAAGTCGGGAAACAGTCTCTCACTGTTGTTGGTGCTTATGAACCTAATGGCAGTGCAGAGTACCTTTTTAGGGTCCCTGGGGGGCATGTTGGATAGTGCTCCCATGGGGGACTCTGCTATTGTACTGGGGGACTTTAACGCCCACGTCAGCAATGACAGTGATACCTGGAGGGGCTTGATTGGGAGGAGTGGCTTCCCTGATCTGAACCCGAGTGGTGAGTTGTTATTGGATTTCTGTGCTAGTCATGGTTTATCCATAATGAACACCATGTTCAAACATAGGGGAGTCCATCATTGAACATGGCACCAGGCCACCCTAGGTCGGAGGTCAATGATCGACTTTGTAGTTGTTTTGGACACTCGGGTGAAGAGAGGGGCTGAGCTGTCAACTGATCACCACATGGTGGTGAGTTGGATTCGATGGTGGGGGAAAAAGCTGGACAGACCTGGCAGGCCCAAGTGTATAATGAGGGTCTGTTGGGAATGTCTGGTGGAGGCCCTGGTCAGAGAGGTCTTCAACTCCCACCTCCGACAGAGCTTCAAACAGGTGCCGAGGGAGAATGTGACACATTGAGTCTGAAGTAGACTATGTTCCACACCTCCATTGTCTGGGTGGCTGCTGGGAGCTGTGGCTGTAAAGTCTTCGGTGCCTGTCGTGGCGGCAATCGACAAACACGGTGGTGGACACTACAAGTAGGGGATGCCATCAAGCTGAAGAAGGAGCTTTATCAGGCCTGGTTGGCTCAAGGGACTCCTGAAGCAGCTGGCAGGTACCGACAGGCCAAGCGGGCCTGGGAGGAGTTGGGTGAGGCCATGGAGGAAGATCTTTGGTTGGCTTCAAAGAGATTCTGGAGAACTGTCTGGTGGCTCAGGAGGGAGAAGTAATGTTCTGCCAACACTGTTTACAGTGGAGGTGGTGTGTGTGCTGACCTCAACTGAGGATGTTGTCGGCCGGTGGAAAGAGTACTTTGAAAATCTCCTCAGTCCCTCCAACACGCCTTCTGTAAAGGAGGCTGGGGACTCGGGAGGGGACTTGTCCATTACCCTGGCTGAAGTTGCGGAGGTAGTTAAGCAACTCCTCAGTGGCAAGGCTCCAGGGGTGGATGAGGTCCGCCCTGAGTTTCTCAAGTCTATGGATGTTGTGGGGCTGTTTTGGCTGCATTGCCTCTGCAGCATTGCGTGGAGTTTGAGGACGGTGCCTGTGGACTGGCAGACCAGGGTGGTGATCCCCCTTTTTAAGAATGGGGACCGGAGAGTGTGTTCCAATTATAGGTGGATCACACTTCTTAGCCTCCCCAGGAAAGTCTATGCCAGGGTACTGGAGAGGAGAATCTGGCCGATAGTCGAACCTCAGATTTAGGAGGAACAGTGTTACGGCAAGCCGCACACCAACAGAGCAACTGGACTCAGTAATTGGCAGGACTCAAACTCAGGTCAGAGAGAGATATTTATTTGACAGAGTATGGAACGGAAAGGGGGTGGCAAGGATCAGGCGCGGAGCTGCCGGCGTGGGTCTCGGGTGATCGGGCCGCAGAAATGACTGGACCACTGGAGGAGCCGCCCGGGGTCGGAGGAGAGGTTTTGGCACTGCGTATAGAGCAGAGAAGGAGATTAAGAGAGGAGACAATAGGCAGATGAGGGTGTGATGATGCTGAGCACAACACAGGTGACCTGCGTATAGAGGACTGCTGGCTCCGGGCTGGAGAGCGGGCTTGGAACCCAGCGCCGAGGTATGCAGACAGGAACAAGCGCCCACGCTTAACTGACCCAGGCCCTGGATGGGGACCCCCACCAACGATCGTCGCTCGACAGCAAGGCCCACGGAGACATAGGCGGCACCAGGCAGCAGCTCGAAACACAAGACACTCTTC
>NW_018128341.1:175872-180643 GCF_001952655.1 Monopterus albus
CGTGTTTAAGTATAGAGCAGTTAATTGAGCGCAGGTGTGCCTCGTCGCCGGGAGCGTGTTCCTACGTGAGCAGGGGTGGAGTCGCTGATAGCCCCGGTAACAGCTGCCGAGGTGCCAGGGACGGCCTGATCCGTGGACGTAACAAACAGTGTGGTTTTCCCCCGGACTGTAGAACACTGGACCAGCTCTATACCCTCACTAGGGTGTTGGAGGGTTCATGGGAGTTTGCCCAACCAGTCTACATGTGTTTCGTGAATCTGGAGAAGGCATTCGACTGTGTCCCTTGTGGCACCCTGTGGGAGGTACTTATGGATTATGGGGTGCAAGGCTTGTTGTTACAGGCTGTCTGTTCCCTATATGACCGGAGTAGGAGCTTGATTTACATTGCCGGCAGTAAGTCAGACCTGTCACTTCGACACTCCACAACACCACTAGGAATATGTTTTGTGAACTGATGCGTACATGAAAGTGGGGTGGTGACAGCGTCATGATGTGGGGCTGCTTTGCTGCCTCTTGGCCTGGACAGCCTGCCATCACTGAGATGAAAAATGAATTCCCAACTTTATCAAAGTAGCATACAAGATCATGTTAAGGCTGAAGCTCAGTAGAAGTTGGGTGATCCAACAGGATATCCACCCAAAACTCTGAAGTGACTCTACTACAGAGTGACTTCAGACAAAGAAACCCCAGCTTTTGGAGTGTCCCAGTCAGAGCCCAGACGTGAGCTTAGAGAATCTGTAGAATGACCCCACAGAGCTGTCATTTTAAGAATATGTCTGAGCTGAATCAGTCCTCTCAGGAACTATGATCCAAAATTTCTCCAGAATGCTTTGCAGCTTTGATCAACTGTTACAAGAAGCCCTTTTGTGAGGTTACTTCAGCCAAAAGAGGTTTGACCAGTTATTAAATTCAGGGATTCACTTATTTTCCACTAGCAATGAGTGTCTAATTGGGTCTTCACAGAAGACGTGGTATTGGTTAAAGCTCTTTGCAGTTGAAATTCCACGCCTTGCTTAGAGCACCAAGATGATGTACAGTAGGCTCAAGCAGAGTTGATCAGATCAATAGAAATATCAGTTAGTCTTAGAAATTATGAGCCACAAGTTTTAGAAATTAAATTCATAACTAAAATTATCAAAATTAAGGGGAACTCTGGTAAAGTTAGCAGGAAGCTAGAGGAGGTATGTAGGGAGAGGGAGGTCTGGGAGGCTCTGCTCAGACTACTGCCCCCGCGACCTGGTCTCGGATAAAGCGGACAAAGATGGATGGATGGATGGAATTTCTAGTTCATAAAGAGCAGGCATTCCAGCAGAAACCCACAACTGTTTCCTTACTTTCAGAAGTGCTGAGGTTGAGATATATGCCCTGCACTGTTCCTGAAATTTTAATCTGAAGTCAACCCTTAAAGGCTGTGCTGTCCACATTATTTGATGTGTCTGATTTCTGGGTCCTGGCTTCTGCAGGCAAAAGTACAAGTGAGATAATGGACCCCTGCAGGGCTTCTGTGAAGACTCATTTGGAGGCCTTCTATCGGTTGCCTTATTCCATGATTGCGGTAATAGGATTACTGCAAATATTATTGCATTTATGAAGAAAACTAAAAGCTCTCTGTAATAATCTACTCGACATACCAAAAAAAGTAATTCTCTATTTAGACTTTAGCTAAAAATAAGAATATAATGAGCACTTTAATGGTGCTGGACTCATCCAGCATTATTTCGCTTCATAAACTTGGAGTATATGTGCAACTAACTGCTGTCTGTGTAGAAAAATATTTCTAAGATAGATAGAAAGGATTTAAAAAACAATGAGGTTACAGCAGTACCATGTATGTAAATTGTTCAAAGCATCTTTTATTGAAGAGACATCTTAAAAGACACAATTTAATAAAGGTAAATAAAAGGAGTTACAATAATGTGACAGCTGTGTATAATCTGCAACCAACATATAATTCTCTCTCATAGCATTCGTTTCATGTCTCACAATGGGTTATGCCCAAAAGCTGCTATTACACTGTGTCAGCCAAAATTGGCTAGAACTAAGCATGGCAGTGTCAGAGGGGGAAGGGACCCTCCCTCTATAAAAGGGGTTGATACCACACTTACAGCTGTTCAAAAACCTCTTTTCGCTATGAGCAGAAGTTCCTTTAGCTAACTCTCAAGCCAACTGTTACTCTGGGACAACTGTCCAACGGCAAGCTTGGTCGCCAAAGGCGCTTCATTCTGGGTGTGCATGGTTTCTTGAGAGCATTGCTCATACTAGTCTGTCACCAAACAGTAGCTTGAGCTGCTGACTGTGGCTAGTAGCAATACTTTCACAGTTTTCCCGATCAAGTGTTAATGCTGTCCGGTTGTAATAAACACTTTAACGAGCAGCAATACTCCCTAAGCTAGCTTTATACATTGTTTGTGTCAGCAGGTTATTATGATGAAATGTTACATGTCATAGTTTGGTGACATCTAGTGACCGCTATTAATTATGACTTGGGGAAAGGAGTAACATTGATTATACATAGCCACAAAGTCCATGCTCAGAGGAGATGGGGTGGATGGCCCTGAACATGCAAGACAGCACTCTCCCACAGAAGGCCTGAGTTTAATTCCAATGTGTGGTTTGTGGTTTTTTCCTAAAAGTAACTATGTGGTTTTGTACCTAAATGTATCCAATTCATATTTTTCCTAAACCTAATCAAGTCTTTTTTTCATGATCCTGCCCCGTCCACTTCCGGTCCTGCTTTTATTCTGACACCACTTCCTGTCTCCAGCCCACCCTAACTCCCGGTAACTTCATCTCATCATGCACATTGGTTTCACCTGTCCCATAATCGCTCTCACCTGTTCACCACAAGTTTATAGCAGCTCCCCACCCTGTCTAGACTCGCCAACCTGCCCTGTCTAGACTCTCTAACTTAATTTTCTTGTGACTGCTATCCTGGTACCGAACCCCTGCCTGCTCCACCAACCCGTGATCCAGCCTCCTCCCTCTTGCCTGACTGCTATCCTGATATCGACACCCTGCCTGTTCTACCGACTTATGATTCTGCCTTGCCTTCACTGCTGCCCTGCCGGAGATTTCAACCTCAGATTGAACTAAGGACTGCTCTCAGCCTGATCCTGCAAGACTGCATCTGTTTCAGTCTATCTTACAGAAAGACATTAAAACCTGTCCTACGGCCTCTCCTTACTGGCTCTTTAATTGGGTTCACATGCCCAACTGTTGGTCTTAACCGTCCTGCATGTTCATTTCTGAGGAAGGGTCGAAGTCAGAACAACCTTTAAAATATTTATTACAATCTTGATGAAGAAAACAATATTCAAGACAAGCAATACAGAGCTCTGGGTTCCGTTTCTATCTGAAGCCCTATCACACAGAGAAGTCAGTGCATAGCTGCCGCAGGAAGCTGGAACCACGAGTTTCCTCTGGATAGAGAATTTATAATAAGAGTCATGCAAATTATGTGACGTCATCCGCGTTGTCTTTCATCCTCGTTCCTTGGTTGGTTTCTTGACCTCGTTCTGACCCCTCATTTGGTGATCTTGTCGCCAGGCAGATTTTGAATTCTCAGTACAACATATCCTGACCTTTCGACCTAGACATTACCCTACTACATACGTCTTTATAAACAGTTAGTTGTTGTCTGCAGATTTAGGAAGAGCGCCAGCGTTGCTATGCAACCGTGGTCTACTTCCTGTCTGTGGTTTCCTGTCTACTCTTACAGCCTTACACGTCTCCTACACTCTTTACGGCAAATGAAATGGTTAACACAAAAGTAGATTATAAGGCATATGATACTATTATAATGCATATGATACTAAAATAATCATGTAAATATATTTGCTAATGCAGATCATAATGTCAATCCTAGAATTTCATATGTTGATAAATGTTGATAATATGAACCCAAGACAATCAGACCTTACACCCACACACTATTCTCGTGCAGACAGTTTAGTCATCTCAGTATGTGTCAGAAATCGGCACGCGATGCTGTCGAAAAGTGTTTGGTGACCTCATTAAATGGCCAGACAAGGAAATGATGAACAAACCCCCTCTCTTTATTAAGAGCACTAACGAACAAAAAACCAGGACAAGACACGGTGTACAAAAAAAAAAAAACCCACTTACGGGTTGGTCTAACAGTCCGAGATCAGAACCAGCAAACACATACAGCAAAGGTAATCCAAAATAGTAGTCCGAAGGGAAGTCCGATAAGCATACACTGTGGCAGTCCATAACAAGAAGGCAAGGCAGAATAGAATAGTCCAATGTCACAATCCGGGACAAAACACAAAATACCAAAACTGAAGAAATGCTGGAGAGTCAGAGCTTGGAATCTGGCAGCGTCCTGCTGGGAGGACGCTGCCTAAATAGAAGTGCAAACAATAACGAAACAGGTGAAACCAATGTGAGTGATGAAGAACGCAAAAAGACCGAAACTAAGATGAAACAAAGGATGGCTCCCAGACATCCAAACCGAAACCAAAACCAAAACCGAACTAAGCAGGGAGGGAGGAGGGGGCCAGGAAGGAAGGCACAAAGAAAGAAAAACAAAACCCCAAAAAACAAGACAACCACAGGGACCACAACACGGACATGGGGAACCCGGACCAAACAGGCAAAATAACAAAAATAGAAAAAAATCACCCGAAAAACAAAGTCCTAGTCCATTGCCGATACCAAAAAACAGAGCCAGGCAGGAGTCCGGGGAGGCCGCTCGGGAGGGAGGCTGCGATGCCAGGCAGGAGTCCGGGGAGGCCGCTCGGGAGGGCGG
>NW_018128341.1:181557-182659 GCF_001952655.1 Monopterus albus
CCCCGGCCCGAGGCCGGTGGCCCTGTGGAGACTGGGTACAGGAACAGCGGCACCAGTTGATGGTCTCCTCCTGGCCCGCCGTTTCCCTGGACCCCCAGGGCATATAGCCCACCGGGTTCCCTCGAAGGGAGAGGGGCTCTGTGCTGGGTGAGAGAGTGGATCAGCCAGCACAGAGCCCCAAGTTCACAGAAAATGTCCTGGGCCTCTGCTGGGCTCAGGCAGGTCCCCAAGGGCTGGGACTCAGGAGCAAGGGAATACACCCCTACCCTGAGTGTAGTATCCCCGGGAGAACCGTCCGACCAGTAATAAGCTGACAAGGCCTCCTCTCGTAGCTCCCTCACCTGGAGCAGCATGTCCTCGGTTACAGGGAGGTGTGCCAGATGGGGCCGGTTGTGGATCAACGCTTCCATGTGAGCGCATAGTTGTAGGCGCTCTGCCGGATGCTGGAGATCATAAAACCGGTGGCAGAAACTGCTTAAGTCCGTCCACAATTCTAGAACAATCTGTCAGAGCTGGGGTCTAGAACAATCTGGCAGCGTCCTGCTGTGAGGACGCTGCCTTAATAGAGGGGCAAACAATAACACAGGTGAAACCAATGTGAGTGATGAAGAACACAAAAAGACCGAAACTAAGGTGAAACAAAAACAGGAAGTAATGTCAAAATAAAAGCCAGACAGGAAGCAACGGAACCGAATCGTGACAAGTATGTATCTGCACGACTTCCTGTTGTTCTGAGTCTCTCTGCACAAAGCATTTCATGGGCACAGGTCAAGTCTTTCCAAAGGTCAAACAGATTAAACAATTATTTGAACAGTTTTGCTAATACATAACATAGCACTATATCATTTTATCAAGAATTTCTTTCTACACAACCCTGACACTTTTATGTCTAAACCTAACCAATAATTTTTTGTGCCTAAACCATAATCATAACCAAATGTTTTATGTGGCAAAACCTAATGAAACAGCAGCGGTTTCATAATTGTAGCATTATATTTATGACAATTTCCAAGACAGTGGCGTTACAGTAGCTTGCTGCTAGCTAGCCATCGTGTTTATGGCTGTTTCCGTGACAACAAAGATCCATGAAGCTTAATAGTGC